>NW_020799095.1:152038274-152047007 GCF_003259725.1 Athene cunicularia
GGCCAGAGAAGGGCAACGGAGCTGGGGCAGGGTCTGGAGCACAGGTCTGCTGGGGAGCGGCTGGGGGAACTGGGGGGGTTCAGTCTGGAGAAGAGGAGGCTGAGGGGAGACCTCCTGGCCCTCGGCAACTCCCTGCCAGGAGGGGGCAGAGAGGGGGGATGAGTCTCTGGAGCCAAGGAGCCAGCGCCAGGCCCCGAGGGAATGGCCTCAAGCTGCCCAGGGCAGGGTCAGGCTGGCTCTGAGGAAGGATTTCTGTGCAGAAGGGGCTGTTGGGCGTTGGAATGGGCTGCCCAGGGCAGGGGGGAGTCCCCGGGATCCCTGGAGGGGTTGAAGAGTCGGGCTGAGCCAGCGCTTGAGGGATCTGGGGCAGTTGGGAACGGTCAGTGCTGGGTTAACGGTTGGGCTGGATGATCTTCAAGGTCCTTTCCAACCGAGATGATTCTGTGTGTGATTCTGTGTGTGATACTCAGAGCACTTACTGCAAATGGCTGATAGGTGTGCAAGAGCCTACTATTGTGTGTAAAGTCTGAGATGATGAGTCTATTAAAGAGAGAGGCCAGACCTTGGATCACTATTCAGTCAGTACAGGCAGGTACCCCACGGTAAGCTACCTAAGTCCAATTATTATTGTTCCCCACTGAGAGGGAGGATTCAGGTTTGCCACCTCTCTCCTGATCAACTTTTGCAGCTGTCAAAACTGTGTTTCACTGGAAGACATTGGTTTATTGAAGCCAAAATTCTTCTCATACATCCTTTTTGATGGGAAGGTGTTTAAGATTGTCTGATTAAGTCAACAGCGAAACACCTGAATCAAAAGTCAGCTGTTCATCACTCCGGTTTCTGAAAATAGAGGTTTCTAGATGTCCAAAATTATCCTGATTACTATTCCAGAGGTAATAACCAATCATCTGTGCAGGAGAGCAGAAGAGAGCTGGCAGTACAGAGGGGTGTCATACGCCAAAGACAGCCACAAGTTTAATCTTTCTGGCTTTTTTATTTAATCTTAAATTTTGTAAATTTTCTGGTTCTTCTTAAAGCCTGACAGAACTTTGTAATACAGAAAAGAAATCACAAGAGGGGAAGCTTCTCCTCCTTTCTCACAGAAAGTAAATGAAAGACGCTGGACTACAAGCAAGTGATTTGGTTGATATGACAGAGCAGAAGTGAAGCTTTTCAGGTCTGAGTCCAGAAATGCAAGGTCTACTGTCCTGTCCTTAGATCCAAAGCTGATTCCAAGTTGGATAGCTGTTTGGATATCAACTCTGTGACATCCAAGGCAGTAGTAGTATCCGTGTCCTTTCCTAGCAGGCTATTTCCCATAGTCAGTGACTAATAATATCTTGCAGAGGCACTCTAGGCTTGGGATATAGGCCTTGTTTTGTCTCCTCCACTCATAACAGTCGAAAGGTAGAGTCAATATTGCTTTTATTTGTTTTCAGAGCTTATCTTTCGTGGTTTAGGGGGGTTAGCACATGTACTGATGGTTGACTGAGCCCAACAGTACCGCAGCTCAATGCTTATCCCTTCATTTCATTGCAGACAGCTGTCCCATCCCTTGCTGCAGTGTTTATAATTTGGGGTATTATTGCTGTGATGCACAGGATGCAACAGGGACCTTGCTTTTCATCACGTTTGTGAGGGGAGTAATATTAAAGCCTGAAATATTGTTACTGGTGATGATAAGTGAAATGGCTCTTTATGAGTGAAAAAACGGATATGTCGTAATACATGAATGAGGGTTGTTCTGACAAAACCCATCTCTGGGTGTAATTTAGATGAAGGCTCAAATCCGGCTCAGCAGCAGCTGCTGACTGGCACGGTAGTTTTTCTTTATAGTTTGTAAGCAGTCACTGAGCATATGCATATTCATAAGCAGTGTGTTGGGAGCAGTGATAAGAGGTTCAGAGAGATTCATTCAAAAAAGTCCAGACCACACACCCACCAGCCCAAGTGTGTGCGTATGATCTCGAGTGAAAGAATCACGATGGGGGAGTAAAGGGAGAGCTAAAGCGAAATAACTTGGCGCAGAGAACAACGGAGTAAAAGAATGGTTCTGTTCGCGCCATCAAGCGAATCCCAGAGCACAGCAGAGAGGTAATGGCAGTGCTGCACTTAGACAGCACAGTTCCTTGTAAATAAACAGCAGCTCAAGAAGGACTTTCAAAGGCACGAGAAAACAGGAGAGAGGAGGGTTTGGCTCAGTTTGTGGACCCACACGGGAAGGAATGAGCTGATACAAACCAGCAACAAATGCCTGTGTCTTCACCTCCCACACAGAAGTAGTTGTGCTCACACAGTGGTATCTGGCAATAGCTGTTGATGGTACAGCCTAGGCACAAGTGCTTGCTCAGGGCTGCTCTTTACATTGATGTCCTGCACATCACAGAATCGCAGAATCACAGAACCGTCTGGGTTGGAAAGGACCTTGAAGCTCCTCCAGTCCAACCGTTAACCCAGCACTGACCGTTCCCAACTGCCCCAGATCCCTCAGCGCTGGCTCAGCCCGACTCTTCAACCCCTCCAGGGATCCCGGGGACTCCCCCCTGCCCTGGGCAGCCCATTCCAACGCCCAACAGCCCCTTCTGCACAGAAATCCTTCCTCAGAGCCAGCCTGACCCTGCCCTGGGCAGCTTGAGGCCATTCCCTCGGGGCCTGGCGCTGGCTCCTTGGCTCCAGAGACTCATCCCCCCTCTCTGCCCCCTCCTGGCAGGGAGTTGCCGAGGGCCAGGAGGTCTCCCCTCAGCCTCCTCTTCTCCAGACTGAACCCCCCCAGTTCCCCCAGCCGCTCCCCAGCAGACCTGTGCTCCAGACCCTGCCCCAGCTCCGTTGCCCTTCTCTGGCCACGCTCGAGTCATTCAATGGCCTTTTTGGGGTGAGGGGCCCAGAACTGAACCCCCTCAGCGAGGGGCGGCCTCCCCAGTGCCGAGCCCAGGGCTCAGATCCCTTCCCTGTCCCTGCTGGCCACGCCAGTGCTGACACCAGCCAGGATGCCGTTGCCCTCCTTGGCCCCCTGGGCACACTCTGGCTCATTCTCACCCCCCAGTCCCTCTCTGACCGGCAGCTCTCCAGCCACTCCTCCCCAGGCCTGGAGCCCCCCTGGGGGTTGTTGTGGCCCAAGGGCAGCCCCTGGCATTTGCCCTCAGTGAAACTCCCCAAGTTGGGCTCAGCCCATGGCTCCAGCCTGCCCAGGGCTCTCTGCAGCCTCCCTGCCCTCGAGCAGACCAACACTCCCACCCAACAGATGAGGACACACAGACAGATGCACTCCTCTGAGACAATGCAAAAACTTACGGTAGAGCCATCAAGAGTTCTTTAATCACTCAAAACCAAGGTGAAAAGAGTCACCACTTCAAACAGACTTGGGTCCTTGGCAACAGTGAGTAGTGAATCCTATTTTCTATCGTGCTGGTTTTGGCTGGGATAATTTTCTTCATAGTAGCTGGTATGGGGCTGTATTTGGATTTGTGCTGAAAACAGTGTTGATAACCCAGGGATCTTTTAGCCACTGCTGAGTAGAGCTCACGCAGAGTCAAGGCCTTTTCTGCCTCTCACCCCACCCCACCAGCGAGGCGGCTGGGGGTGCACAAGGAGTTGGGAGGGGACACAGGTGGGACAGCTGACCACAACTGACCCAAGGGATGTGCCATACCGCATGGTGTCATGCTCAACACCTAAATCTGGAAGAGGAAGAAGAAGGAAGAGGGGGATGTTCAGAGTTATGGCATTTGTCTCTCCAAGTCACCGTTATGTGTGGTAGAGGTTATCTTTCCTGGAGACGGCTGCACACCTGCCTGCCGATGGGAAGTGGTGAATGAATTCCTTGTTTTGCCCTGCTTGTGTGCGCAGCTTTTGCTTTACCTATTAAACCATCTTTACCTCAACTCACGAGTTTTCTCATTTTTACTCTTTAATTTTCTCCCCCATCCCACCAGCGGGGAAGGGGAGCGAGCCCGCAGCTGTGTGGGACGTAGCTGCCACGTGGGGTTAAACCACCAATAGTCATCCATAGATAACTATCCAGAAACATATCTGCTGATGTCTCCAATGACAAAAACCTTTGGAGAGAGAGCGTGGTGGTGCCCACCTGCCCTGGAGAATTCCTGCAAAGCCCCGACGAACTGGTTCAATGCGGGCTCCAAACCATGCTCGTATTTTGTGCGCTGCGTTTTCCCAAGCTTTCCGTGAAGGCTGCTTCTGTGGTAAACAAGAGGAATGCAAACATGAAGAGCCACGGCACTGAGGTACCAGTCTACCACACAGGGAAGCCAAATACACAGCTTGCACCCAGCAGCAGCTTCTCTTTATTATTATTGATATTACAGTAACATTTAGCTCTGACTGGGGCCCTGTTGTGCTGGGCTCTGCGTACATGTGTAATGAGGCAGTTTAGGAGAGATTCGTCAGACAAATGGAACCATCTGTGACAGTCACCCTGAACTCCCTTTGCAATCAACAGACACTTCCAGAGGGTAATTCCTCTTGTCCTAAAGTAGCCCTAAACAATGAGATTAATCATATTTTAAAATGTCTGGTGTTCTCCCTCTATTACATGGGTTGGTTAGCTGAGCAGTAGAGGTCCACAGTGCGTTTCTTTACATGTATTAGAGCTGAATCACATATTTTTCTCCTTTCACAGGCGCTGAACTTGGTTGTGACAGCATTTTCTATAGGCCATACGGTGAGCAAGTGGCAGATGACTGTTTTGCTGCCTATTCCCCAGGTGTTAAATTCATTCAAGGCTGCCTTTCTTATTCCCAGGAAATATTTTCCACTCAGACAACTCAAAGCAGTCTGCAAGCATGAAAACATTATGCCCTGTTCCTCTGGGGTAGGCATTTGGCACAGACCCACAAGGAGATTCTGGCTTTGTCCATGCTTGGAGACAGCAGGCAGAAATGATCGTTTTCTAGAGTCCATCTCCTCATGTTAGCACTAGCAACAGCAAACAGTGTAAGTGTGGGTCTCTCTGCAACCTCAGGTATCTATAAACCTGCAAGATCTTGACCTGCTGGTGGGTCAACAATGCAGTTCGATGTTGTCCTGAAAGGAGAGAGTCGAGTATTGGAGATCGGGATTTTAAATGTAATGTCCTTGAAGACAAAGATGGAGAAAAAGCTCTGAGCATTGTTTTCTTAATGGGCAAATCAAGAATAATAAACAGACGCTGGACTTGGGCAGGATGACTGGGAGAGAGAATTACAAAACGGCTGCTGGAGCTTTGAGCAAGAGCTTGGTGTGGGTGGTAAGTACCGCTAACATCTGGGCAATCTCCTTGCCTTGCTGGAAGGGCTGAGGTTCTCATTTACTGCAATCAAGTGACACGCTTTAATGAGAAGTCGGTGTGTTAATTGCTTGGGATGTTCCTTCCTGATAAGTCCCTTTCAGAGCTGCCTGGTAAATGGGTCCATTTTCAGGCCACACAGACACTTTAAAATATCCCCAGACACTCACTTGCTACCTAAGAAGAAATCCACTATCCCAGCGCTACATGCTAAAGAAAAGCTGCACACTCTCCATGTCTAACATCATTGCAACCCAGAGGCCAATTACACAGCAAAACAATCACAAATATATCTACAGGAGTGCAAAGGAATGGCACTCGGGAATAAGTCTTTGTCTGAGGCCCCTGTGATGTGATGGAATCCTACTGAATAGGGAGGAAGAACTTTAAAATCTGGAGTGTGTTTACTGAGTTGACCTGGTTAGACTAGTTAGTTTTGGACCCTTGCCTCTCCAGAGCAGGAAAGGTTTCCTTGAAACTCTCTTAGGTAATATACGTATATAATTTTATCTTTCCTCATCACTTCTTAATAAAGTTGCAGGCAATTTGCACTCAGACTTGGCTGTAGCTGGAGAGAGAAGGACCTCCTCCACAAGCGGCTATGGGCTCAACTTCTCTTCCTGCCCTTTTAAAAACATGCTTTCAATCTGGAAAGTCCAGAGGAATGCCAAAGCGTGGCGCCAGGTCCTACCTCTTTGTGAACTCACAACTGAAACTACAGTTTGCTGTCATCTTCATTTCAGAGCCTATGGGAGGTACTATGCTGTGCTTAGAGTCTGGGACTACTGTACTAAGGGAAAAAAAAAACAAACAAACAAACAAACAAACAAACAAAAAACAACCAACACATCAAAACTGTCATTCCCTTCGGCAAGCAATTGTATTATAGATTCATGAGGTGTGCTCTAAAGTCTCTCCCCATTTACTTCTCTATCTTCCGCCTGCTGTGGATTTTCTCCAACGCACGTTCATAACGAATTCTGCTGTTCCATGGAAATAATCCATGTTGGGCTGCACCAGGATGGTCGTGTCTGTTCGGATTACCTTTGGGAAGGTGTTAATGAGAGGTGGCAGGGCTATTACAGAGGCAAGCAGCTCTGGGGAAGAGCTAAATTTCAGCTAGAGCACACCTGGGATAGCCGGAGCTGACAGTGATCACATAATGCAATTAAAAAGCAAAGTTCAGGAAGTGTCAAGCGGTGCGGCGCTTGGTCTGTGAAGCATCCAGGAGGACATCCTTCACATCCCATTTATTGGGAGAGCGATACAGCTGAGGACTGACATCCCTTTTCAGTCTCCTGCGTTGCCCCACTAGAAACACGATGCCCAAACTGAAGGGCCACTCTAGCCAAGTACAGCTCCTACTAAATACTTCCAACCACATTTAAATCCTATAAATAACCAGAAGGTTTTCCCAGCAACTCTTCACTCTAAGTTGCCTTAGGAGGTGCTGGGAAGTGGGACTACTGTCAATAACTTAATGCTAAACTGAACTTAATTAAGACAGGTCCCACGAGGGAGCTAGTACAGCTCAGCGGGCTGGGGGATCTTTCATTTATTGCACAAAGTTGGATCCAAATCCAGGGCCTGGAAGTCAAGCGTAGATACAATCAGACTAAAAATGTGGTGTCTTTTCTATCAGCTAGGGCTTTCTGAAAGGGCTGGGAGGATTTCAAAAGATAATTATTACAAAAGCACTCTCTGTTGAGGAGATACAGGAATTGTTGGGAGGATTTGATAACCTATATCATGAAGTAGGTCAGGCCAAAATTTATAGAAGTTAGGAGAGGCTGTTATGAAGTCAGCAAGTCTTTTCTAGTTTCTGCATTTTCCTTGGGCTGTACATAAACAGTTCGTGCAAGAAGCCCGTGATCTGAAATGGTCTTTAGAGTAAATGACTTCAAAATGACCCTGCACTTTACCAAGACATCTGTTAGTACAGATGATTCAAATCCACCTCTTTGTTCATAAAATGAAAGTAAAATCTACATTTCCTTTTGTTTTCCTTCCTTACTTTTTGCTTTAGGTTGGATTTTGTTGTTGTTGTTGTTGTTGTTGTTGTTGTTGTTGTAATATTACACCAACACCCTGATTCAGGCCTACAGAGGATGTATTTACCTTCCCTGAATTTTACAGCTGAGGTGAGCTTTAGCTGTATATTTTCATAAATGTTCTCTTACAGTCAGTGGAGAAAAACCAGTTGATTCAGCTGTCAAATACCCAGGATATTGTGTTGCCCTGCATTTACCAGTCAAGAGGGTTATGGGTGGCAACAGAATTGACAGTCTGGAGTCAACACAGGGTATTTTTTGCAAGGAAAGCCATGAATCAGGGACTTTTCTTTGTAACTGCCAGCTAAGCTCACATTCATTCCTCAGGTTGGAATAAAAAATATGTGAAGAGCTAGTAACAATGGCATACCATCACCGAATGTAAAATCAAATCAGTTTTTATAGCTACTTCTCTAGAAAGCTCACCAGTTAAAACAGGCATAAAATGATGGAGTACTACATATCAAACAACAATAAACAATTTTTTTTTAGGGAGGAAAATCTAAAGTTCAAATTGGAAATAGAGCGAACATTGGTTTATTATTTTTCCTTCTGAGATCTGACAAATTTAAGTAGGCTACAATAATAATCATTTGCTTTACCAACTTCCCTTCTACTAAACAATCCCTATCTCTCCATATGCATAAGATGCCAGCTGGAAGCTTGTGTTTGGTACTGACATACAATTACTAGCACAACATGTATTTTTCTTTCCTCGAGAATGTCTATATCCAGCCTGGAACACACTGTACTATTCCTGTTCGTATTTATCTCATTAGTGCACGTAAGTTGTTGACTGCCCTTCCTCCTCAAGAAAAACACGCAACAGAGAATTTCAGGGCCAGATTATCACTCTTTCTTTCCTTGAATACAAACCTTACCCTTAGGCAGATTTTCCGACGATTTACAAACCTCTGAAACAATTTCATAAGCATGGATATCAATTGGTTTTAAAACATTTTGATTCAGGGTTAAGTGCCTTTCCTCAAAGGAGCTGAAAAGATTATACATATAATATTGTGTAAAACTCAGGAAAAAAAAAACCAAAACAAAACCTCAGAAAGCAACAACAACTAAACTCAATTGTGATTTAAGATATGGCCCCCCCCCAAAAAAAAAAATATTCTGGCTAACAAACAGATGAGTTGGCATCTCCTGGCCACTGCTTCATTTCAGAGCTCCCACGTCCTTCCTTTTTCTCACCCATTATACTGAAATACCTTTTGTAAAGACAAGGTTCCTTTGATGGTTTATTAACCACACCAATATCCAGCTGAGCCAGGCTACCTTGGCTGAACAAGGCTATATATAGATATATATAAAAATATGTGCATGAATGTGTGTGTGTGTATATATATATATATATATATATATATATTTTTTTTTTTTTTTTTTTTATTT
>NW_020799095.1:152047057-152067150 GCF_003259725.1 Athene cunicularia
TTTTTTTTTTTTTTTTTTTTAATTGCTTTCTGATTTAATCCAGATCTGCAGTCAGAATCAGGTACAGCTAGGCTGTGGCATACATTTGTGCTGCAATTTTATTTTTCTCCAGAGGGGATGAATAGAAAAGGGAGGCAAAACAGGAGCTTTTCCTTAACATTCTTCTCTTCCCCACCAAAATCGCTTTAAAAACAATAGGAGCTCTGTAAGTATTCTGCACTGAGCTCTGTTTGGTTTCTGCTGGCTCACAGGTTGTCTACTCACTGGAAAGTCACTTTATGGCTTTTAGGTAACATCAGTACACATGTCCAATAAAGTCTAAGTCTATTTTTGTGTTGTGGGTTTTTTTGTGTGTGTTTTGTTGTTGTTGTTGTTGTTTATTTTTTATTTTTCCTTTTCATACCAGCATGTTTCGTTGGTGAGAAGCACCAGAACTAATACATAGCTTTTCTTAACACGAAATTTAACCACTTCTGCTGTCTGGGACTGTCCTTCCACCTAGGGACAGGGATAGCATTGCTGCTATTGGTTTTGCAGGACCATCCCATAGCCCAACATAAAATAAAGGCTCTGTTGGATCAGGTGGTGTGCAATGAAAAGACCCTCTTCACTCTACAGAGCCGCCCAAGGAAGCAAGACAAAGGGAGGAACTGGAAACCTGGGCGGTGAAGCAATTTGGCCAAAGTTTCAGAGCAACATGGAAGCAGAAATATCAAAGGAGACAACCTCTTCAGGCGCCCTGTTCAGCTCCTGCTGCAGTGTCCTTGTGCGTCTTCCCTCTGCAGCTTCATCTGCTCCTACACTGCTCTTTTTCCTGCTCAGTTGAGGACAAGGAGAAATTGGAGAGAAACAAGAAAGGCTGGGTCTGGACCTTGGCCAGGTGGTGTCCAAGGATGTCGGGTGACATCATTTATCATCTGCTGTTGTTGCTCTGAGGGTTTTTACTAGGGGATGTCGGACTTGAGAGCATCCACGAGGCTCTCCTGCTTGGTTTTGGCCTCTGTCCTTTTTGGTGAACATCTCTGAAGGGAACAGAGACAGAGGTTATAGTTTCTAGCACAGGGGCAAGATCCCTTTTCTCCCCTTGAAAAGAGCATCCTGGTCTCTTTTTCCCTTTTCTCTACTGCCGGCCCTGTTGCACACACACATACCCAATTAAGTCTAGAGATCCTTTTTCATTAACAAAGATGAACTAATGTTGCCTGCTTTCTCCTTTATCATTTTGCTATGCTCCAGCCGTCCCAAGGGGAGGGAGGGAGGAGTTTCAGACTATAACTGGCTGGAGCCATCTGAGAAAGAAAAACAGAAAAAAGGCAAACACACACACATACACAAATACCAAAAAAAAAAAAAAAAAAAAAAAAAAAAAAAAAAAAAAGAAAGAAAAAAGAAAAGAGAACTGTAAAAGGGGGCTCAGTCACAGTGTGTTGGTACAGACAAGCTGGGTAATAGATTACTGACTGGCTCCCTTTCTTTGCATGAGGCCATTAATCATGACTATTGCCTGGCTTGATTTATTTTTAAAGACTGCAGTAAGCAGGCAGTATCTGCGAGGGAAAGTATTCAAGCTTCACATATGTCAGGCAGAAAGAGCAGAGCGAGATGGGAACAGGCAGCAGACGGTAAGCTTCAGAGGAACAGACAAATAAAAGCCCCCTGCAGCAAAGAATGCCTCAGAGACAAATGGGAAGCCTACAGCCTGCGATGCTATTCAGGAAGATTTTATTAGTGGGCTGTAAAATTCCAAGCAGGAGAGTTGGGCTGGTCTGTTTTAAAGGGACGTGGAGGAGAGTTTTAGACTATCCTAGGCAACTCTAAACCCCTGCTAAAACCAGGTGTTTGTCGTGTTGCAGCCTCAAGTGGTTTGGTTTTGTCTGGTGAGGAACACCTCAATTCACACTGGAGAAGAAATCTTACAGAGTAAGAGTGAGATGTGTGCAGTCACCTTTCATTTCACAGTCCCATGTAGCCAGGACTGGATATTACCTACTTGTGGTGCAACATCATGGATTCTCTCCTGTTCTAGGTGCCCACGGGCTACGGGTTGACCCGTCAGTCCTCTAATTAGGCCCTGTATCCATTGACAGATTCTTAAATAGGGTAAATTTTGTTACAGGAAAGCTGTAAAATGTTAGACTACATCTAGATATGTATGAGCTCACAGTCTGAATAGACCCAGAGAGGAGAAGAAGAGGGAGGGGTTTGTTTCAGCCAAACTGACTCTAGGAATGGGATTTCTCTCAGCCAGGTTTAGCTGCTGAAAAGCTGAGGACTTCATGACTTTCAAAACATACTGTGTTCTTAGGCAAAAACGTGAAGTGGGACAAAAACTCCTTGGGAGATGCCTTTCTTTTCTCTCTTGTCCGGAGAGAACAGCAAAATGTCTAATTTGCATCAGGTGGTTAACTTCTAGACAAATTGCAGCTTCTTTTTACGAGTTCTCAATTGCCCCCCATGTAGGTGGAGGGGGGAGAAAGCAAAGGGCCTCTGGCTACATGAGCTGTTCGAGTAGGGCTGTAGTG
The DNA here is from genome assembly GCF_003259725.1 of Athene cunicularia. Classification (NCBI taxonomy): domain Eukaryota; kingdom Metazoa; phylum Chordata; class Aves; order Strigiformes; family Strigidae; genus Athene; species Athene cunicularia. The sequence goes on from NW_020799095.1 coordinate 152,049,580, forward strand.
CAAGGCCACAGGTATGCTAACAACAGAGCTGTGTTGACGTGGGCTTTCTGAATGACGTAAACACGTCGGGGATGAAGCAAACCACCCGGAGGTTCTGAGCACAGCTTTGCAGAGCCAGTAGCCTGCTCACCTTACTCCTTTCCTACAGCTGGGACTGTTGCAATCTCCTATCTGTAACCTATCCATGAATATCTCCCTTCCACCAGAGGCTTTCGGTCTGTATATTAAGGATAGCTACAGGGAGTTGTTGTCTGGTACCTACACCCCACCCATGCCGCTGAAGATGGTTTTATCTGGGGAGATAAAAACATCTTAATGTGATGCACAGGAGAAAGGTGTGGTGCTGTTAATTGCATTCAGCGGGATATGCCCTGATTAACCACAGGCAATCAGAGCAAATCCAGCCAAGGCGAATTATCAACATAACCAGCAAATGAAAAGTCCTAACCCATCCTGCCACCCCCGTTTGACTACTACTTGGGGTTTTTTTGGCTGCTACCACAGCGAAAGTCAAGTAGGCTGATTTCAGCCTTGTGATATGATTACCAAGGATAAATCAGTCACTTTTAGGGTATTTTTCCATCCCAGAGCACCTGACTTTCTAAAAAAAGAGAAGGTTGAGGGTGAGAAGAGCTCGAAGGAGACACCAGCTTGCCAGCCTGGGTGCCTGTGATTTGAACACAAACAACGTTTTCAACATCTCTGTGAATAGTTCACAAGCGGTCGTCAGTGTGTGTGAGGAGTCTTCTCCGCGTCATTTTCCCAGTTTGATAAACCATCCAGTGGATTGACACTGGGAAAGGTGTGCGGTTAGCAGGTCAACAAAGCAGCGTTTCACATCAGAGCAAACAGCCAGAGAAACGGTTCAGGGCCTGGTGGGAAACCTGGGGTTCTCAGACAAAATCCTTGTCTAGAACTGAGTCATCATGACAGCATTAATGATAAGGGATAAAGTCAGGGAAATAATGAGAAAATGCTTTTACTGTCTCATTACAGAAAAAGGGCAAAATGCAAATTAGGCCACTATTGTTGCTGATTAGAGGCAAAAGAATGGATGTGTTCGATTAAAACTGGGAACCCAGGCAGGCTGAAGCTGCAGAACAATGAATTGTTTTCCCTTGAAAAATTCAAACCCAAAGAAAAGATAAATACAGACATTAGAGAGTTCAAAATGCTCTCTTCCAAGAGTGGCTTTGGACTCACTTGTTAGAGACATTTTAAAATATTCAGCAGGCCACTCTAGATAAATGAAAGAAATCTGGGGAATGAAGTGTTAACCGTGATAACTGCTTTTCTAGAACACTCTCGAGCTGACCTAAAGGCTGGTAAGAACAGTAGAGCAGGAAAAGACAACCCCATGAACTCCAGGGCCAGGATATTTTTGGGCAGACCTCTTACAAAAAATAGGTTCTCCAAGGTCTGAAAACCCCCTGAGGTGCAATTTCAGGTCTGAATTTCTAAGTAACTTCTCTGCTGTCATGTTGCTTCACGTCCTACAGCCAGCACAGCCATACCTATCCTACATCTCTATTGAGTCCTGAGCTGGTATAGTCCGTCCTGCACCTAGAGGTGTAATCACCTGTTCACTGGAGGTATGAAGGAGAAGAGCCTTGATCCAAAGTCTGTTTCACAGAGTGTGAGTCTTTCTATTGATGTGGGTAAGGTTCTGGAGTGGAAGGTAAATGTGTGGAGACCTTTCCTTCCCTTCAACCCTCTTGAGTAGATCAGGGCTGAGATGTCTTGCTGGGAAGAGTAGAAAAGGCATGAACCCCACTTGGATGCAGAGGGGCTCAGCTACTGACCTATACGTTTGTTGCACACAGAAAAAAAAGAAAGAAAAAAAAAAAAAAGTGATTTGGCATCTCTCAAAAAAAAAAAAAAGTGATTTGGCATCTCTCTTCATCACCCTCACTCTTCATTTTGACTCACAGACTCCATCACATGGCAACATCACCAGGTTGGAAACCCCTGCCTAATTAAAAACATGTGAAAAGAGCTTTAGGTTTGTTTGCTTGTCGGAATCCGAAGGGTATTTTCCTTTGTAAAATTCTGGTTCTGTCTTTCTTTCTTCTCATCACTTAGTACCTGGGAGCCTAATTTCTAAAGAAGTTAATGGTAGGGGAATACTCATCGCACAGATGCAACTGAAACAGTCTCCTTAGCAACAACAGCCATGGAAGCACTCAGATCTGATTAGCTCTTCCACCCATTCATGTCCCTTGAACTCCTAGCAGTGTCCTGCCTGAAAGATAAGTTGGCCTCTGTATTATTTTACTTGTCCTGGCATATAGATAATTACCTAATGAACATTCGAGCTCACCCCATCAGAAACCCTTCAGCTTCATCATTTGAAAATGCACCTGTTTGAAAACTTAGCTTCAGCGCTCAGGAAAAGTCTCAGCAAAGATATGGAAAGAAGTATGTTCTTAAATTAGGCAGAGAACAGACACAGCTGGAAGCTGGGAAATTTTCTTCAGTGGTGGTCCTCTGCGGTGTTATAATTCCCACAGTGAAATTCAGCCTTAGAAAGGGAGAAGCTTACTCTCTGAGGTCCATTTTTTCTTCAGGAGGGGTGTTAGCTATTGCAACAGAGGGATTCACTTGTAGGGTACAGACAAGTACATTCCAAAATCATAGCTGATTATGCCAGGTATCCCGTCAGACAGCCACAGCCCCATGGCAGCTGCTATCTCTGGCTAATGACTTACGGAGGAGACCTAGAACAACAGTGGTGGAGTTGAGGGATTTATATAATTCAAAGAAGGGCATTACTGAGTGTAAAATAAGCCTGATGAGTGGGAGAACAGACTAGACATGAAAGGGGTGTGCAACGAGAAAGTCCTTGTGCAGAAAGTATGTTTGATGAATTAATAAATCCCAGACGAGGAAAACAGATTGGATCACAGCAGCAACCCTAGTTAAAGGGATGGTTTTATGCGTGGACAGGGAAGGAGTCAAACTGAGCCTCCTGGATGTGAAAATGAGAGTGTCAGTTGTAGGAGGGAATGTGGGAAGTTTTTTACACCAGTTTTTGCCACCCCATTTCCCATATTCCAAAACTATACCCTGAAGGATGACATAGAATCATAGAATGGGTTGGGTTGGAAAGGACCTTTAAAGGTCATCTAGCCCAGGCCCCCTGCAATCCAGTTTAAATCTACCCTCTTTTAGTTTAAAACCATTACACTTTGTCCTACTGCTAAAGAGTCTACTAAAAAGTCTGTCCCCATCTTATAAGCTCCCTTTAAGTATTGAAAGGCCACAAGAAGATGTCCCTGGAGCCTTCTCTTCTCCAGGTTGAACACCCCCAACTCACTCAGTGTCATGCAAGACCCTTTCAGTACAGAAAAGTCTTCTGCAAGCATTAAGAGTCTGTCTTGCTCTCTCCAGCCATTAGTAAAAAAAATCCCTGTGTTAAATTGGTTGGAGAAACGTGAGGTGTTCACCACTAGAAAGGCTTTAAAAATGGTTTAGCACATGATCTGTGAGTTGCAGCATGGCAATAAAGAAAACTCCCCAGAAGCAGGTGGACGATACGATCCTGCAACACTCTGCAGTGCGTGATGCCCCAAGGAGTGAAGCAGAGTTTCCCAGAGTTCCCTCTGCCAAGCCACTGAATACGCTCGCGCAAAACATCTGGCACTCTTGCGGAAGATAACACCGCAAATGGGGAGGGGGCCACTTCCCTTCTCGCAGCATGGGATGAGCTACAGGGAAGCCTTCGCCAGTTTTTTGCAGCAGACGGGTTATGACTCATCGTGTTTCAGGAGCAAAGAGCAGCAGGATTCAGAGTCGACACCGTTCTCAACATCTCCTGCAGGGACACTTATTAAACCACTACCCCAGGAGTGACAGCTCCTGTCTGACTTGCAATCAGTTTTGACAGGGACTTACTGAGTCTGTGAGGAGTAGGGCCAAGGTCCTAGCGTAAAGCCATCTCAACCTTCACTGCTTGGTAGTCATAGCCACGTCATGCTGCTTGTTCTACCTAGCGAGCTTGTTAAGTCTGACACTTGGCCCTTCACCGTCTCCCTTTTGTGTTCCCTTGGCACTCCACAGTCCTGCCCTCAACATATTTACTGCGTGGGAGCTTTTTAATTTGAAGACTTGTCTCTAATCTTTCAACCCTGTGCACGGCCAAACTCCACGTCAGATCCCAGACTCCACAATGGCAGGCGCAGAACAACTAACGAGCTTCTTCCAGTGGCGAATTCATCCCTTCAGCTCCTCAGATCCAGTCAGGATGTTGAATAGCTCTCCAATTTATCTTCTTTTTTTTTTCCCTCTGGCCCAAGAACAAGCAACTGAGCAACAAAAGAGAAAGGGAAACCACCCACACAGCCACAGAGCAGCTTTGATGGCTTTGCTTCCTGTCTGGCTTAGGGCAAGAAAAGCAAAACAGTGGCAAAGGAGCCGTGAGAGGGATGTTCTTCTGGGGGTACTCGAGATAAGAATCCAGACGGTCCTGGCAGGAAAATTCTGGGGCTTTGTGTCAGAGAAGTCATGGCTGGATGAAGTCATGATGCGATAGTCTTTATACAGAGGACTATTCTTTATCATGTTCCCCAACAATTATATAAGCTTCACTGAGGGACCCTGTCCACTCCCAAAGCATCCCCTCTGCTTGTACCTCCCTGTTTACAACCTTCCTGGGAGGCTGAAAAATCCTTGTTATATCCTGACATCCTCTGTGGAAGGAAACTCATTAGATTGATTTTTCACCTACATCTATAATTTATTCATTTATAATATGGTGATAAATAAGTAAAACCAGTCAAAGGGTAGAGGTCATTGATTGAGGCTAGAGGGGAGAGGAGGGAGAGAAGACAACATCGAGGTCTGCAGTCCAGAGCAGATAAAACATTTTTTTTATCTTTTCCAGAACCACATTGGTATTAATATCTTCGGCAAATGTGAACTGTCAGGATGGGAATCTATGCAGAAAGCCTCTACATAGGCACCGTCACCTCCGTCTCGTTTCCATAGAGACTTGGGTCCCTGCTTCCAGCAGCGAAAATCCTGATTGACACTGTACCTTCTCAGAGGTAGAGCCTCAGCGTCATAGAAACAAGCTCTGAATGTTTAATAAAGTCCTTCATGGCAGGGGCTGGGCTTTTCAGGGTTTCCTTATTCTATTTATTTTTTAAAGTATCTTTTTTTTTTTTTCTTTTTTTTTTTTTAATTATTTTCCCAAGCTTTTCTCATGCTATGGAAAAGGTGCTGGCTTGACAGCTCTGGAGTCTGTGATCACATCTTGATTTCATCAACCAGGTAAAACTGCAGACAAATGACTAGTTTGCATTCTGATTGTTAGAGAAAAGGCTGAATAGGGAGGAAAAAGAAAAGCGTTTGATTGCTTCCGATAATCAGAATTGTGAGGGAATTAATTAGCTGTGGGTAGTTTTGGAGGGATCTTCCACAAAAGCAGAAAAAGGCGGTCATCCAAAGCCATGACACTGTATAAAGGGCCAGACAGTTTAATTTTTTTTTTTTTTTTTCCCCACTGTCCTGAATACATTGCATGGTTTAGGGTGATTTGGGCCCGTTGAGTGGAGCCACTTCTTTCTTGGATGGTGGATGGGCCTGATGTCTGGCCTCATGCCCCCCGTGTGATGTTGGATTTGGAAATTAGGCATTAACTATGTCCAGTCCCTGAAGAGACATCTTTGGGTGAGTTGAATGGGTAAAACGAGTAAAAAATAATATTACCAGGCAGACTCTTCCTGTTTGTTTTTATTGCTTCTAGGTATTATTTCACGCTGTATGTTTTTAGCCGGCACAGCTCCCCTGTCTTATGAGAAGGGTTGCCAGACAGTGATTTCTGCTGATACGGGTGATAAATATCCCAGATTTCTTGTGGGTGGTTCCAGGAGAAATCAGCTGTACCAATGTCCCACTGTTTTGCAGAGACCCTTGATGGTGTCCTATTCTGCTACCCAGCTTGGTCCAGGTGGGAATGTCTAGCAGGGATGCTGAAAGGGCCTAGTCTCTTTATCTAGTCTGACTTAAAGCAAAAGCAACAAAAAAATAGTAAAAATTGTCAGGAAACATGTGGATTTTTTGCATGATTTTGGTAGATTATGTGTGACATATTCTAAAAAATTACATTTAGCAGCTGTTCAAATCTCATGTACAAAAAGCCTACAGAAAGCAACATTTCCTGGATTTCCATGGCATTTGTCTGCAATTCCAGTGCTTGGGTTGTACATCCATCACGTAACGTTGCATCAGTTTGTGCACACTTGCTGATCTAAGGTGGAATCTCTATTTCCTTTGTAATGACTGTGATGCAGTCAATACCCCGTGCAAAGCAGAACCAGGGCAGATTTGACAGTAACAACCCCAGGATCCAGCTAACGACATGAATGGGGTTAGAGTGACCACAGGTTTTCCTCTCCTGCCCTGGATGTGGTGGGTACGTATAGACCCTCCCAGGCCTTCCTTCACCGGAACAGTGCTAAAGGAACCCCTGTACTATCTAGAAAGTCTGCTCTGGTATTGCCCTCTCCTCACCAGGTTTCCAGGATCAATTACTCCATACGTCATGAAAAAAAAAAAAAAACCCAAACCATAATGCTTGTGAATCTGTAAAGAAAAATTATCAGCAAGACATGGGTGATTGGCAAGCCAAGGTGGGGAAGAAGGACTTTTCTCGGTGCCTACAGTGCCTGCCTTCATGGTGGGCTCTTTTACAGTTATCATCCTCTTAACCGTGGCTGTGACACAGGGACACAACGCAGGCAGCTGGAGGGAGGGCTAGATGAGTGCACAGGGTGGATAGGATGCAGCTGAGATCCCGAGCCAGCGGGAGATGACAATACAAAGCACAATTACCTTTAGTCTACATCTGCCTCCACAGCACAACACACGCTGCTTTGTCATCCAGAACCTCTTGGCAGTTTCCATTGTTCTTGTTCCCTTTGTTTCTACTCTGAGATGAAGTAAGCACAAACGGACCCTGAACTGCAGGGCAAGCTATAACTGAACATCAGCACAGAATACCTCAAGTACTGCTCTGATATCACTCCCTAAACTGAGGACAGTTTTTAAGGTTGGTTTCAAGCCTTAGCAGCTTTTAAGCCTTAAGCTTGTCTTCCGCTGGTGTCAAAATTGGAAGCGTATCTGGGCCCTTCGGTGAGCGGATTTGTAATTTTTCAAGTGTCTAACATAGGCTTCATAATCCTTGTTCCAAAGAGGGATTGTTCCTTGGCCCCGTTGGAAAAACAACTTCATTTTGGCTAAGGAGGGGATTCACACCATTCCGATGACACCCAGAAAATTCTGCATCACTGGAATGTGCAGCATAGCAGACAGAGGGTGTTTTCTTTCAACAAGGGAAATTGAGGTTTTTTTTCAGTTGAATAGTCAAATCAGAAGAGGGCAAAATAAATCAAGGTCAAGGCAGAAGAGAAACTCTCCTAATATCTCAATAGATTAAATAAAAGATGGAAAAAGAGATTTCTTCTTGCACCAACTCAGCACAAGCCCCTGAGTCCCAAACCAGTTAATTCAATTTCTTTTTTGAGTTTTCTAACCTTTCTCTCTTTTTTTTTTTTTTGTTTTTGTTTTTGTTTTGTTTTGTTTTGTTTTGGGTTTTTTATTCCCTCTTTCTTCTGTGGTTTTTCAAGTTGAAGTCAGTTTAAGTGATGTTTTTTGAGAAACAAAGAGTCAAAAAGGTTAATTTTGAAAATGTCAATATTCTATTCCTTTAGAAAAGAAATAAACACTTTACGCCAGGAAGTGGGTCTGTAAGCTTCAAGACTAAATGAAATCTCATTTTCTAGGGACTTAGGGCATGTGTTTCAGTTCTTTTATCTAATATTGGCTGAGCACATTCACTCTGTGCTGATGTGGGAGCAGTGGAACTACTCTGTTCAGCAACTCTGCATCAGGAACATGTCGGCTTTTAGCGACTGGGGGAGTCTCTGGTTTTGCATGAGAGAAGTTAACAAGTTGAAAGTTAATAAACATGCACAGGGGTAAGATTGAAAAACAGAGACAATCACTTCAACTTTCAGAAATGGGATCCTAAAAATTCCTAAATGTAGCCTAAGAAGTAATGAAAATGCTTGACCTTACGACAATTATAATTTTTTTTTTTTCACCTAAAACAGGTTTGCTGAATTGAGCCTGATTTTCCACATACCAATCCTCCTTTTAATTTGTAATGATTAGATATTAGCTGTAAAAAAAAACATGTCGCCTGCCTGCAATTTGTACTTAGTACTAACTGATATCTGTGGAAATAGGTCTAAGATCAGATCCTACTCCATAGCGAGCACCCACAGCTCACCAGAGCATGGTATCGACGTGATAAGTGGACCCATTACAGCCGATTGTGTCAATACGGAAAGTTTCACAGCCTCCCTAATTACACATTGCTTTGCTGGAAAAAGTGGCTCCAGGGGAGCAGTTAAGCTGTGCACAAACACATGCCTGCCTGAAAAGTCAATAAATATGATTTATATGACTGACCGGTGCAATCACTTTGATTAAAAAAAAAAAGAAGGAGATAGAAGGAAGACCAAAAAAAAAAAAAAGACAACAAATATTTAATATATGAATGTAATATTCTGAGAAGGTCCATCTTAGCACTTTCTTTAAGCTGTCCTGAATAAGCAAATTAAAGAGCTCATCAGTATAGCCATGATAAAGAGAGAAGGAAAAAAAAAAAACCTGTATCAAGTAAGTGTGAAATAACGATTTTTCTCTCAATTATCTAAGTGCTTGACCCCACATGCCTTCTCCACCAGTGGAAGGATGCTTGTGAATATCTCCGCATTTTGGATCACGCCCCAGAAATCACAGGAATGGCTCCTACTTTGATTGTGGAGGGGCTTTCAACTACTCTGAGGCAGCTAATCCATCACTGGGCTATATCTATCCCAGGTGACTCCCTACTGATGGAGCCAGGAGCAGTAATAAGGCATTTCTTCATTAAATGAAGGTATACAGGCCCAGTGAGTCTCTAGAGATTTTCATCCAGAACTGTCAGAAGAAAGTAAATAACAGTTATTAGATTCAAATCTGGAAAGCTCTGGAATAAAATTGGAAACCTGACAAGTTTATCAGTCACGGTCAGGCGTTTCCCAGGCTCAGCTCCCTCTCCCACCACCCTCAGCAGGGCATCCCCATCCCGTCCATCTTCCCCCACCGTGACTTGGCCATCAGTCTCCCCTCACCTCTCCACACCAACCTCTCACTGCTCCTTCTCTCCTTGCCCCCAGACCTCCTCCACCGAAGCAACCACTGCTCTTGTATCACGGAAGCTGTGGGAATGGGCTGTGTGGGGATGGATGATGATGAGGACTGATTTTTCTCTTTATAACCTTTTTAAAATTTTAATTCCCACAGTGTACAGTGGAGTTCTGCCCCCCTCTGCTGGAAGAGCTCAGCACCTCCAGCTGAGCAGCTCTTGCTTTTCGCTCTGCAAGGCATCGGGTTGGTCCTTGCAGGAGACCCAGCCCTTTGGCCATGTCCATAGACCGTGCAAAGTCTAACTCCGCTCTCCTGACCAGCTTTTCCTACACTGTCCCAGGATGGGTTGACACTGGCTGCACTCCTGGTGCTGGTTTGTCCCCTCAATGCTTGTTTTTCACTTCTTCACCGATGCCAATAGTTAAGGACTCAAAGGCAGACTTCAGCTGTGGACCCAAATGGCCTCTTCAAAGTTTCTTTCTCATTCTTCGTAAGAGTTTGTGGTTAAATGAGCTGTAAAGACCTGAAGACCCAAGGTTTAACAAATGTTCTTTAGGCATCTTTGGCCATCAGATCATGTTCTGCCTTTCCAATCCGAGCTCAAAAGGGAATATTTGGGAAGTTCATTTGGCAATGCCCATTTAGTGCCTGTTGTGAAAGGAATGAGTCCATTTGTTTCTCCAGCTGACCCACCCAAGTGTACATTACCAGCTGCATCACAAACCATCCTCCCCGGAGAAAGATCAGGGACAAGCAGAGCATGGGGGCTAAATCGACCTGAGTGCAAAAGCTTTTCAGAAGAGGAGGGATTTGCAGAGGCAGAGCAGGGTCCTCTATCCCCATGGACTGAAGGTCTCTGGGGACAGAACTTTGAGCCCAGCCTATTGCAAAAAGACCCATTTCAATTTATAACCCTCTGAGCTACATCCCCTGCTATGTTCCCTTCCTCCAGCCCCGATGACCCAGGGGTGTTTCATAGGCAATGAACCCAACGAGCAGAGAATAACCCTGATGCAGAGGAATGCATCAGGCAGCAAAACACCGGCCCGATAGTAGCTCCTGGGCCTCTGTCCTGCTGAGTGCTGGCTCTGCTGACTGCTGAAGTCTCTTAGGGTATCAAACAGAGCTGATTCACGCTTAGTGATTTCTTTATCTTGCCCTGACTTGCCTCAGCTCTTTTGCATAATGCAAATTACCCCTCAAGCATGAGTGGGAAAGTGATTGCCCTCTGTTTCAATAGCCTTTCTCTCAGCTGTCCCCAGCAAGAGCCCTGTGCAATCCACAGTCCCACAAGCAGCTATTTCTCCCAGTCTCATGGGCTACATTTGACTCAGTCTGAGATTCTAAACAACCCCCTTAAAACACCTCCATATTTTCTATATCCAAACCCTTTTCTTCAAAGGCCCAACACATTTCATTTTTATGTCAATCAATCACCAGATTTTGCTGAGAAGGAAGATTTCATGACTCAAATAAGCCCAAATGGCTGACAAGACCAAATCTTCAGAGGGCAATAGATACTTGAGTCTCCCATGAAGTAAGGCAGAAAAAACAGAAAGCAAGGCACAAAGCAATTGAAGCAGATATTTCAAAGTTTTATTGTATAAATCTACAAAAGGCTTTGCTACAATAGCAAATAGAGTGTAGCACAATTCTATTGACAGGTTCTAGTGGCTTGGTGTGATCCTGTAACTCCAACACGACACGTGAAGAATAAACTGCCTGATACAGTTAGATCTAGGGCAAGTGATGTCGGCTTACAAAGACCTTTTGGCTTCAACCCCTATAACCTGTAGTGATTCAATGTCTTTGCCTTTTGTACAAGGTTGTTTGAATTAATAATATCTCTAGTAAAAATAAAAACTCTAAAGTAGTTTTGTCAGAGTCAAATGTAAAATTGCCTAAGGAAAAAAAAAAAAAAAAAAAAAAAAAAAAAATATCCAGTGGCTGAAATCTGCTAAAATTTCACAGAGACAACACATACACGCTTCTTCATTCACGTGATTCCGCCCCAGGAAAATAAACTACCAGTCCTTCCTGGAGAGGCTGGTAATATAAACCAGGGTGCTACAAGTAAAGCTCCAGTCTGCCAGGAGCAATAATTGAAATAAAATCAGTCCAGGAGATTCAGTTCTGCACACTCCAAAAAGTCAGCTGAAAATTTATAAATCTCAGGACCAAATGACCAAGAAGCACAGACGGGCTAATTCATTAAAAAGGCAGGAATGTCTATGGAAAAAATAAAATGCCTATTGAGGCAGTCAAGTCCCCTTAAAAGGGACTGTGGGAATTAAGCACCTCCAAATGAAGCATCACTTTGACCTTGAGATGATGCCTGTGAAGTCTGCCTTCACACGGGTTTACATAATTTTCCAGTCCTGGACGTTTTTGCTGAACATTGTTGGAATGCACATTAGGTCCCATTGGCTTAGTTCAAATGCAACAAAACAGCACGGAATTTAGTTAAGTGGATTCGATTGCTCAACATACAAACACCCACACTCACACACACACACACACACACACACACGCACACCAGGGACAGTTGGCTCTGGAAGAGAGAGGAACCAACCGGACCTCTTCAGCTGAGATGTGAACCAAACCTGTCTTGTTCAACGCACTCCAGCTTTTGTCTTTTGCGAACCTTTTGCGCTCCCTGGGTCTGGATGGAAACAGTCACGCCAAAGCCAGCACAAGAACCCCAGTTCTTGCAGTAACTCTGGCCCATGCAGATCCAGGAGGCGCCTGCTGTCTCACAAGACTCTCCTTTCTGGGCAAGACAGCTGGCCCAGTTGTGCAGGCTCAAGCAGTTCAGACAAGCATCTGGACCGCGGGATGCTTCTCCGAACCTCCAGAGCCCTTTGAGGTTTGAAACTGATACCCGCATGAAATGAAGCTACCCTCAACTCAGGAAAAATGAGTTACAGCATTAAAAGCATGGAGGGTTCATAGCCTAGGTAGGGTCAGTCATTTGGCAGAGTTAATCAGGAAAGGGTTTGGTTTTTTTAACCAGTAACCTAGAGAAGATGTCTTTAGGCGAGTCCCAGTGGCCCCAGATTGCAGAGTTATGGTATCATCTCAACAGACAGTCAGTACAAGCCTAGCATCCTTGCTGTCCCCAAAGCCCAGACTTGGTTCTTCTCTTCTGCCTCTCAGTTTCTTTTTTTTCATTCTCGACACTTTCTTCTGTGCTTGGAGCACCTGGACCAGCTCAGGCTTTTCTTTGTCCTGTTGTGAGTGACTTCCCCCTTTCATTCTGGCTCTCAGCACCTTGAACACAGCATTGCAGCGCGTGGGAGGCTCTTTGGTGCATGATTTGCCCTCTGTCTTCCTGCAGCACTTGCTTCTCCCCTGGGAAAGCAGGAGTCTTGGACACAGAGAAGGAAACTCAGCAACAGCAGCAGGTATGTCTGTAAAAGAAAAAAAAAAATGTAGCAGCTCCGGCTAGATACCTACAGGGTGGAGTACAGGGGATTTCTCAGGAGATGGGGTTAAATTCAGCTGTGCCTGGAGGTATTGGTGCCTGAGCATTTGCCAGGGGTTCAGCAGAAAGGTCTGATGGTATGATGTGCCCTGTCCCCAGCACAATAATCACTGGGGCTGGTGCTTGGGTTCCTACATCAAGAAGCTGAAATCCCACCTATCTGGTGGTGCCAGTCTCTTGCAATCATCAGGGCTGAGGTCTCCAGACAGATATTTGCACCTGGACTATTCAATATCTCGGGCCAGGGCACTGGGGAGGTTAAGAAAGGCCCACAAGGGTAAGATGAGAGGTAATTACCTGTGCCAGTCTTTCCTTCAGACAGTGCATCTGGCAGCCGGTGGCTGGGGATCCTGATAGCAGGTCTGATGTTGAAACCTTGAGTTTGAAGCTTTTTTCTCTTTGGCTTTCCTTCCAAATCTTGAGCACTGTGAAGTGATTCCTTCTCAGAGGAGGATCTGAGTGAGTCACTGTAACCAAGAGAAGATAACGCTTGCAGTGCACGGCCAGCTCATCCTCAGCAGTGACACCCACTCCCCCACCACTCATCCCAGGTCATTAGTGAGAAACGCTCCCTTCTCCCTGCAGACACAGCTGCTGCCAAACTAACTCGCTCTGAACGAGCGTGCGAAGCGCCCCCCACCATTCCTGAGACCAACTCACTTTTAGCAAGGGTGCAGAGAGGACACGCATCTCCTCTGAGCTGTGAATGGGCCTGTGATGATTTGTCATAGCTGGGGACTCAAGTCCAGAGCTTCATGGGGCATGTCCCTGAGCTGGGCTAACGAAGAAGCTTCCCATTTCCTCCCCATATTAACCAGAAAGTGCAAGATACTGTCCTGTTTGGAAACTTTCCCCACTCACTGTCCTTTATTTCCCTTTGGGTGGCCCTCCCTTCCCCTTTCTCCCAACCCTAATCTGTCACTTACAATGCTTCATGTACCATTTCAGATTTTTTTTTTTTTTAATCCCAGTGCAAGGTTCTTACTGGATAGGCTATGGTTAATTTAGGTCTGAGGAGTGCAGAGAAGAGAATATCAGAGAGTTGCCTTACCTTCAGTCTCTTGGAAGGAGGCACACCAAAGGTCTTCCAAGCCACCAATGCCATGTGTCACTGCTGCCGTAGTGCCAGGAGCATTCCAGGGGCGCTCCTGTTGCTGCATCCCTGCTGCATCTCTTGAGGAGGTCTTGCTTATTTGGGCTGGTGGTGAATGCAGCTGATGCTCAAGATGTGTCCAGCTTCAAGAAGCTTTGAAGAGCCAAACTTCCTGAATATGCCCCGCGGCAGTTTCATCTCAAAGCAAGAGACTCTCGTGAGCCAAAGCAAGGTGAATGCTGAGCATTACTGTCTCAACATGGAAAATGTCACAGAGTCCAAGTCTCTCTCCATCCACAGCAACATGCTGTAGAAAGTTCTTTGTGAACAGACAGCACTCTGTCCTCCGGTGCTCCGGGACAGGGGTGCCAGGCTTTCCAAGGGCGTTTTGAGTCTGTCTGTGTGAGCAGAAACTCTGTGTTGTGATGCACAGGCTGAAACTGTGCTGGGACACACATCTCCTCTCTTCACTTCTTTTTGCTTTTACATGGCAAAAACTCTTGTTGTCTCCACACATCAGCATGGACTCAATTTGCTGCTCTGGGGATATTTTGCTCTGGATTTAGGGTGTGTTTGTTTGTTTCATTCAAAAGATAAGGATTTATTCCCCCTACCTCCCCCCCGCCCTCTCAAAATAGCTCTAGTGCCTTCCCTCTTCACCTTGACACCCTCTCTTCTCTGAAAGGAAGCAGACTGCCCCTTCAATAAATGAGCTCAGAAATTAATTTGAAACTCTGTTTCCTGTTGAATGCACAGTATAATGTGCAGAGAAAGGGTGAAATTTGCCTCTGCACTGCAGTGACCTTGATTGGAGTAAGCAGAAACTAACACAATAAGTAACCAGTTAAGAGCCTCTTGAGAGGAAAAACATTAAAGCAGGTATTAGGTGCAGTGAAATGAAAAGCACTAAAAATAATCCAGATTCTTAATGTTGTCAGTTCCTGAAGTCATAGGATTTCTTTTTGAAAAAAAAAAAAAAAATTATTTAATCCTTTGGAGCAAGTAAGTACATGAGATTGCCAAGTGAACAGAAGCCAGTGTTAAATCAGAAACGGGCAAGGGTCAAAAGAAAGATGTCTCCTTAGGACAGGGAGAGCTCTTCAGAAGAGGGAGGAGAGAAGGAGGAGAGATCCAGATGGGTAGGAACCCTCAGCCAATTGCTGAACTCGTATGGAGTCCTTGAAAGCCACCAGTGCTAAGCGGCTGCCTCTGAAGTCGGGAATTGTCTCTAGTTTCTTGTCAGGGAATCTCATAAAATTGTCCGTTCCCCACAGTGGTGCAAGCAGTATCTCCAGCACCACCGTATTGCATGGCTCAGGTGAGGTGGGCAACCGCAACCTAAGGTGCCTCTCCCCCATTGCCTCCCTCCCCCCACAAGCAAAGTTAATTCCTCTGCTCTGGGCTGTTGGACTGAGCACACCTCATGTCTCGTCTCAGCTAGAACCTCTCTCCAAGGAGAAGCTTCCTAAATATGCCCCCTTCTCCCTTTCATGTAACCCAGACCGCTGCCTCCCTTGGACGAGCTCATATGACAGTAGCTGGTGGGCTAGGGGGCTCAGGTTGAGTGCCGTTGCTCGGCACAGGACTAGCCGTGGTTGAAGGAGGCACGCTCTCCACAGAATCTCCCGATTGCATCTCAGGGGTCCTCTGTGGGCTGGGCTCCTCAGAGTGGTCCATGTTGCCTTGGACTTCCTTCCCTCTTTGGATCAGCTGCTCTAAGGTCTTGGGCAAGGGATAGCTCAAGAAGCGTTTCAGTTTGGGCTGGAGGGTGCCTACCACGTACTGGATAATTTCCTCCTCATCTGCATCGACATAGAGGGTCTGGTACAAGTCTCTCTTGCGCCAAAGGAACTGGTCCAAGGGTTCCCCCTCTTTCTGGGGCAAATCCAGCTCCCTTTTGATAGCATCCCTAGTCAGAGTGCCCTCGCTGTACTGCAGGAACTCCTTCTTAAACTCAACCCAGTTCTTGACAGAGTCCTGCTTGTATTCCCACCACTTTTTAGCCGGGCCGTTCATGTGGTTTTGGATTTGGGACAGCCAGTACTCCTCTGTTCCACCCACCTGCTTTAAGTATTCCTCCAAGTGGCTCAAGAACTCCCGGGGATCCTCAAAGACCTGAGTCTCCACTGGGGAGGCTGGAGCATCCTCCGACACAGAGACCCACTGGTAGGAATCGTGGGCCTGGGGGATGCTGGGCACCTCCCCAGGAGGAGGGGTCAGCGCATACATCTGGCTCATATCAAGGGCATAGTCATAAATCTCCCCCTCACTTGGCCTTATCTCTGGGCCTCCCACCCCAACGGACACAGTCTGCTTGCCATGCTCCCCAGGGCAATATTTGCCTCCCATGGACTCCAGACGGTCGGCCCATTTCTCCAGGCGGAAGAAGACCTCCTTCCAAACATTCATCTCTCTCTTGACCCACCTCTCCAGATGGGCAATGGTCTCCTGGCATCTGGCCAGACAGGCCTTGATGGACTTCTTCCATCTTTGGTTATCAGTTGGGACATGGTCCTCTAAGTTATTCTCTAACTTCCCCACCGATTTCTGCAAGCCTTTCAGCTCGCGCTCCACCTGCTTGGAGACCTCAGACAGGAGGTGCCGGTGGGTCCTCCTGACATGCTCCAGCATTTCTGCCCTGCATTTCCCTATCTGCAGGATCACATTGGGCTTGTTGGCAACTCCACGGTGCCCCTGGAAGGAGTGGATGCCCGCATTGGTGACATTATCCAGCTGCATGGCTCCGACCGTGCGAGTGCCAAACACAGAGAGAACTGGGTTGTAAGCCCTGGCGCTAGACCTGGCTCTCAGAAACCCCACTGCAACACTTCCCAAATTGCACACAGACACTTTTAAACCCCCCCTCAAAGGACTTTTGGACACAAACACAACCAAATCAGATATCACCGCAGAGCGAGCTGTTCGGTCCCCGTGGATCCCAGAGAGAGTTGTAGGCAAATTTCTCCTGGTGCCCAGCTGGAAATGCCGCTCTCAGGTGCTCAGGGTCTCCCAGAGAGAGTCAGGATCCTCCAGGAACAAGGAGAGGAGTTGGCTAAGACGTCCAGCCCCACACGCGTGCCCGCTACCTGCTCAATCCGGAGCTGAGAATCTTGAATGGTGGAGAGTCCCCGCTGGAGGCAAAAACACACAGAGATGCACAGAGAAGCTGGAAGCTGCTGCAAAAATCCCGGTGATTTCTCCTCTGGTAAACTTGGTGAGTCAAAAAACGCTTTCACTAGAGATGCAAAGAGCTGCTTCTCTTCCCTGTCTGAACTGCACTAGTCCAGGCTCTTCCATCTACTTATACCCCACACAGCTCAACATGTGGGTGGTGCCCTGCCTCCTCTCGCACTCTCAGCACAGCGTTCATTGGAGGAAAAGCGAGGCTGGTGTCTGTGGCAACCCAGATCTTGGCAGCCTCCCCTCGCTTCCCACCCCCTCGCACACGCCCCCAGACTCGACGCGAGAAGCACTTGAAAGGTGCTGGAGACAGTTGGATAGATGGATGAGTAATCGCACCTTCCGCCTTTCAGATTGCAGGAAAAATACTTATTCATTCCACAACTATTTACTCAGCAAGGTCATCATTAGCATGCTTCCCCTGGCAGGACTCGCAGAGGGGGAGATGAGGAGGAATGCAGTGTGTCACACCAAGACAGACACCCACGGGCCCCCACACACCCTCACATGCACACGCACACACACCGTGCGAGCTCACTCCTAATGGAAATGCTTGGAAATGGTGGTAAATCAGCAGGGGAAAAAAAAAAAAAAAAAAAAAAAAAAAAAAAAAAAA
>NW_020799095.1:152067200-152090045 GCF_003259725.1 Athene cunicularia
GGGAAGAGAGGGGGAAACACTCCAAGGAGACACTTCAGTACAAACTGGAGCACTCTGGACTTTCTAACGCATTGATGGGTGGGAGTCATCCCCACTGCTTAATTGCACCAGATCGACCGCTATCTTGGGATTATCCGGTAAGGGAGGGGGATGGCATCCTGGTTTTTACACCAAATTAAATCCGCCCATTAAAAGCCTATTCCGTACTTAGCTTGAATCAGATGCTTAATCAGTTAGCCAACCCACAAGCACAGATGAAGCTACATTTGTTCTTCCCTCCTGACAAAGCAGGAAAAGCCAACCATAAAAGGAATCTCCGTGTCTTATATAAGACAGAGATAAAGGATTCCCTAATCCGAGAGAGTTCCCCACCGGAACACCCTCGGAGAGGTGCTGAGGACATCTGGGGTGACTCGTCTCCTCCCAGTGACAGTGGCCGGAGGCAGTGGGATGCTGATTCATGAATATCACCTAAAAAAAGGGTTTCAAGCCTGTTGGCAGCGAGGAGGTGCCCTGCCTCCACGCGGGGTGGTGGGCAGTGTGCCAGGGAGGCTGAGGATGGGTTCCCGCTCCCACAGCTCCTGGCCACGTGTTTCCTGGTGGGACTGCAGCCAGCCTGGTAAGAGCGGAATGCAGGGCAGACGGGGGGGTCTTTCAGTGAACTCCTGATGAAAGAAGATCTCAGTGACCCCGTGAATTTGGTTAAAACAGAGTTGCCCTAAAGCCGAAGGGTGTGAGGGTCAGGGGTCAGGACTCATTTTCACACCCCCATAGCCGCGTGCAGCAGGAGGGTATGTGCCTGTTCCCCACCAGGTGATGGCACGCGGATAAACACCACTGCTGTGGGGGTCTCGGGAAACAGGAGGGTTATTTACGGCAATAGCAAACTGACAGAGAAGACCTGCGTGGTTTGGTTGAAGGTGGGGATTGACAGTGAACGGGCAAGGAGACAAAAGCCTTGGGGGTGTAAATGCAGGAATCCTAAACCCAACAGACCCTCCCGAAGCCACTTTATCCCCCACATATATCGTGATAGTGGGATAACTGCCCTCCGCCTTGCTTACTTCTCCACTTTCATGCAGCTTTCCTAAGCATGAAATTTTTCTTCATCTCTGTTTGTGTTTAGAAAGGGCCAAATGTCAGTCATCTGAGGGTCTGGGACAGATCTGGAGCCTTTTATGCTGTAGTGTCCATACCCCAGAGAATCTGCCTTAAACCTGCATCGCCACTAAGAGATCACACGAACTGGGAGAAGCTGTGCAATCTCTGTATCTCCGGATTTGTTCAAAGATATTGTACTGGGTCTGGCTGAGCTGGAACTGGTTTTCCCCTCTAGCAGCCCTCACAGTGCTGTGGTTTACGCTGGGAGCTGGCAGGGTGTTGGCAGCACCCTGGTGTGGTGGCTACTGCTGAGCAGCGCTTACACAGCACCGAGGCTCTTCCCAATATTGTCCCCCCACAGTGGGACGGGGTGGGCAGGATCTTGGGAGGGGACACAGCCAGGACAGCTGACCCCAACTGACCCAAGGGACATTCCAGACCATGTGACATCTGCTCAGTATAAATCTGGGAGAAAAGAGGAAAGGGATGGGTCACCCTTGGTCCTCCGAGGAAACCACTCTACGTGTGGGAGCCCTGCTCCTGAGAAGGCCCCACATCACCTCTCCACAGAAAGTAGATAATAAATCTGGGGGTTTTTTGTTTGTTTGTTTGGTTTTTTTTTCATCCATGCCCAGACCTTTGCTTCGCTTTGCTTATATTAAAACTGCTTTTGTTTTACCCACAAGGGTTGGTCTATCTTATTTTCTGTCCCCTCTTTGCCCTGTTGAGAACAAAAGGGAAAGGGGGGGGGGGCAGGGTTGTGGAAGTGATAGAGCAACCTGTTGGGTACCCGGCATTTAGCCAAGATCAAACCACCACAGATGTCCTCCAGAAAGTTTTTCACCCAGGATCCCCAGAAATGACCCTTAGGAGACTGCCAGTGGATGGGGACAGGTTACAGACTGGACTTAACTTTGCAAGGTGACCTGGCTTCAACCTCAGCTTGTCCCATCAGATGCCAGTCTGGGATGAACTGGCTATAAAACCTGCTCCACCGCATCTGGTTCTTTCCAACCCCTGCTACCTCTCTTATCTTCTCCCTCAGTTATCAATGTGTGGGGATTTATCAGTCTGAATGACCTCGTTTGGCACTTAGTTCTGGTCATAGGATCTCAGGACTATTAAGGCTTGGAAGGGACCTCAGAAGGTTTCTAGCTTGACTTCCTACACTAAGTTGTCAGCTACTGAGTCAGATGAGGTGATTCAGGTTTCAGATATTGAAAACCCCAGGGATGGGGATTGCTCAGCCCTCTTTGGGCAACCTGCTCCACTGCATGACTGTCCTCAGTGGGAAAACCTTTTTCCTTATACCAGACTGCGTGTCTCGTTTCAATTTGTACTCAACATCTCTTGTCCTCTCACCAGCCACCTCTGTGAAGAGCCTGGTTCTACCTCCTTGATAACCTCCCCAAAGGCACAGGAGAGCACTGTTAGGTCCCCCCAAAGCCTTTGCTTCTCCAGGCTGTCCCACACCAGGCACCAGGCAAGTGCTCTAGCCCCAACCACCTCAATGACCTGTGCTGAACTCAGTCCAGTTGATCAAGTCTCATACTAAGGGGACTAAACCTGATTTCAGCAGCTAGATATAGTTTAATACGCTCTGAGTAGAGGGGGATAATCACTTTCCATTGATCTCCTGGCTGTACTCATGCTTCCACAGACCAGGATACGGATTTTGCTGCCAGGACACGCTGCTGGATCATACTCAGCCTGCTGTCTCCCAGCCCACCCAGGTCCATTTCTGCCAACCAGTTGCTGCCAGGGACTCTGTTCCCAGGCACAAAATTTGTCCTTGATGAATATCATAAGTTTTCTGTTGGTCTTTTTCTCCAGCTTGTCCAGGTCTTTAGTTTCACCTCATTCAGCAACCTTTCCACAGAGCTCTCCTCCTGATCTGTGTGCTCTTCTTCTGTGGAGGTGGTGGGGGAGACAGGAGAGGCGAGGAGGAACGGGGGTTTTCCTTCTGGACCTGCTGGGGAATGACTTGCTGATTAAGACATAGTGATAAGCGTTTTCATTTTATTTCTAATTAAAGTAAGGTGCGTGGGCAGAGGAGGAGGAGAGAGGGGAGCCGGAAGCAAAGGGAGGAGGGAGATCTCGAGTGCTGGGAGCTGACAGGGAGAGGCAATTTGAGGCAGACAGACAATTTCCGGGCACAGACAGACAGACAGGCACAGAAGGACAAGAGCCATGGACTGGGGCAGGCTGGGGAGAAGGCTTTCTAGCTACAGCAGCTTTATCCCAGGGCTTCACAAAGA
Source organism: Athene cunicularia (assembly GCF_003259725.1). Taxonomy (NCBI): domain Eukaryota; kingdom Metazoa; phylum Chordata; class Aves; order Strigiformes; family Strigidae; genus Athene; species Athene cunicularia. The sequence goes on from NW_020799095.1 coordinate 152,070,560, forward strand.
GGCAGCCACATTTCTGTTTAAATCAGCTGCTTGGTCTCAGGGGAGCTGGCAGTGGGATGGATGGATGGATGGATGGATGGATGGATGGATGGATGGATGGATGGATATGCAGGACATGTGGTCCTCTGGATGGCCACAGGAGGTCGGAGACAGGAGTGGGGCAAGAAGAGCAGAAAGGGAGGTGGGAAGTCGGTATGAAGGAGGAAGAAAAATTGTGATCAGTGAGGAGGAGTATTTTCCTCCAAAAAAGCTGAGCAGGAGCAAGGAAGAGAGAAAAAACAGTAAAAGCCACATCTCAGAGCTCAGCAGGAATGGTGTCAATGTGGGTTGTCTCCCTAGAGCTTCCTGAACAGTTTTAAACCACAGGATTTAGGATCAGACCCAAAAAAAAAAAAAAAAAAAAAAAAAAAAAAAAAGAGGAGAGAGAAAGAGAAAAGCCAACAGACTAATTACAGGCAGGCAAAAGGAGCATGTGGCAGCGAGCAGCAACAGAAAACCCCGCTGCAGGGAGGGAGACCAGCTGAAAGGGACACTGAGGCATAGCCAGCACTCGGCACCTTCCCCAGTGCTGTCACAGCAGGGCTTTGCCAAGGACACGATGGATCCCGAGCCTGGCGACACTCACCCCCTGCAGCCGTTCAGGGTGCGGGTTTTTGCTGCACCTCGCTTTAGGGCAAACTTGATGGGGTTTAAGGGTTGGGTTGGGGTTTTTTTTTTCGGTTGACATCCCTCTGCCACCTCGTCTGGATGAGCGTTTTCCTCTGATCTACCTTATGGCAAGTCATGCCACTTCTTGGAGATGAGCCTGAGCTGTGAGCCAGATGAACCTGGTGGGTGAGTGAGAAGGGGGAGATCCCAGGGCTTGGGAAAGTTGATGGTGCAGCCGGGTTCTGCTGTCTTTTAGTGCCTTATGCTCAGAAGAGCTCTGCTAGATGCTGTGTTACCCTACTGTGATGCCAGGGTGCCTCCCCAGTTCTGCACTGCAATCTGCATTGCGTTCCTTCCCTCAGTTACTGTCTGGAGGACCTTATCTTTCACCAAGGACTCCACAAAGTGCCTAAAGTTAAAATTCCAAAGGCCGGTGTGCAATTAATCCCATACTCTTGCAGGAATTATTTTTTCCTACTGGTGACGAAGGAATTTTCTGTGTTATCCTAGATCTGCTGTGCTAGAATTTTCGCTTTCTTCCCAGAATTGCTTCCTCCCTCTACAAGAAAAAAGAAAAGACAAACAAAACAACAAAAAAAACCCACCCCATCCCACAATCCCTCCCCTCAGCCTCCACGCCATTTCAATACCTATTAATTCACCTATAGGTTACCAGACAAAGTTGGCCAGTCATTTATTTGGTAGCAAAACCCTCAAGAAAGGAATGAAATTAATAGGAAATCAAGGTGTTAGTCTTTTAAAATTTATATATATATATATATATATATATATAAAGAAGAAGGATAAGAATAGCACATTTAATTTACGCCATATGCCCCTATTCATCCATCTCCAGCACCAGAACACTTTATTACACTGAAGCTGGCTCTCACAACGCAGAGTTTCGCATTCAAAACACGGTTCACGTCAGCAGCTGCATTGTTCTGAGCCACCCCTTGTCCTCCACGGCTGGGGCCCACACGTCACTTGCTGGGAGGGTGGGGAAGCAAGTGAGAAACTGAGGGCAGCCCGCTATCAATATTAACAATAATCATAATAATTATTATTATTATTAGTGCCACTCCTTCTGGCGCAGAGGAGCCTGCAAGTTCTCTCTCTTTTTAATTTTCATCTGAAAAAGCCTACTTTGTGGGGAATATAGAGGGCTTTGTTTCCAGACTAAAAATATTTTCTGTATTTTATAGTTTTTTAGGTTTGGGTTTTTTTTTTTTTCCTCCCCTTATTTAATGGGATGTTTGTTATTTTTGTTTCCTCACTGGGCAAAGGCAATGTTAATGAGTGCCTCCTTGTGCTTCATTTGCCTCCTCAAGCCTGCCTGAGGCTAAATCAAGGAAGTCAGAGGAGGCGTCAGTATTCTTCACTGCAAGAACTTGAACCGTGGTGTTGGCTGTTACGACCCTCGTGAGGTCAACACAAATAGAAAGTCATCTCCAAACAAACTTCATTTCCCTCCCGTGCGTATCACTGATGAGCCGGTATAAATATTGGGTTTTGCTAGCGAAACAAGCAAGCCCCATGTCGAAGGGTCTGATTCACACCTGGTTTATGAAATTTCATCGGCCTTTATGCCACATGGCTAAGAGGCTGAATCTGGCCCATGTTTGGCTGCGCACTGTCTCTTCCCCCACCTGCCCCCCCTTTAGGATGCCCCTCTAAGTGTTCTAGTAAAAGTTTCTGAATTTAGTGCTTTTTTTACTCCTCCTCAGCAGCAAACGCTGAACATCACATGTCTGCTAAATAAGGAAAAGCGGTGGGGTGGCTGTGAAGCGCATGGCCCTGGTTCGTCTCCTGGTGTGGCTGAGAGAGACTCACTGATCCAGGAGGACTGTGCTCCTCACCGACTGCCAGAATGATGCGGCCGTGCTGATCTAAGGGTTATCTTGCCATCCCTGGAGCCAGTCCCACCCTCCCCTTCAGCCAGGGCTCTGTTTTACCATTCCTACATGGGTTTTATGTTAACACCCCCGTGGCAGGATGAGATGGCATCCAGTGGTGACGGTAGAGGAGCCCCGGGAGATCACAACCACACAGGGAAAATGGGACATTGTCCTTTCTGGTGGCAGATTGCTGGGCTGTCAAACCATACCCTAGATCATGTGGCGAGCCAGGGGAAGCTGTGCAGCCACATCTTTGGAAGAACCAGCTACTCACAATGAAGAGAGAGTGGCTCCTACTGCCTCACAGCTCACTTGCTAATCCTTCTCCTCAGAGACATCATGCTGTTCCCATGGGTGAGGCTGTGTTAAGCCTCCTCCCTCTCCTGCACTTCCTCAGCACATACATGGATTTTTCCTCCTGGACTAAGGCACGTGTGAAGGGCGTTAGGGGTGATGGGAGCCTGGTTTTCCATCTGTGAAGCTAGACTGGCTCATGGGAAGATTTCTGAGCTGCAGAATCCCTGCTGTGGCCTGTGGGGAGAAGGAAGCAATGGAAGATTCTGGTGACCCTAACAGAAATCACTGCCTTGTTTTGGTTGTTAGCCGCTCCAGAATCCACCACAACCCCTTTTCCTCATCAAATTACGTAGTCCTACCCCTCCTGTGAGTGGCCACAGCTCTGTTCCCTTGAGGGCAAGTGTCAGAGGAAGCTAAGGGATGCTCAGAGAAAGAAGGCCCAGGTTTACAGGGGATGCAGAAGCCTCTTTGGGCACGGTACTGCAGGTAACCTCCAAGATGTGCAACGGCAACAAAATCAATGTTTGTTTGGATGCCTCTATGCTAACCTCATTCTCAAATTCCCTATTAACTTCCTTTTGGCTGATGACCTTAACCTGAGTTAGAGAGCTCCAGATTCATAATAGGGACATGCTAAGCAGGATTTTTTTCTGTTTTCAGATCCAGATCCCTGCATTTGGAAATGTCTATTGTTTAGTCTTCTGTCCATTCAAAAGTAGTCTTCTCTGCCTGAACCATGAACCAGTTATTGCCTCGCTGGAAATAGGTGTTTTTTTCTCTCTGCAGGCAAACATAAACCCCACCTAAATGCTTTATTTGCCCTCATTCAGACTGAAATCCCAAAGCATTTTCAATCCTGCCTAGCCCAGCCTGGTTAAGATTTGGCCACACAGGCATCTTTGGACAATACCCCAAGCCGTGCTGGGCCTAATTTGTCACGAGGGTTTCAACCCAGGACTCCGCAGTGATGGGACTTCCCTAAGGGTAAAGGAAACACTAAATGTTTTATTATAACTCATTTTGTGGACAGTTTGTTTACGTGCTTGGATGGTGATTTCCTCACCCATGGACCAGAAACATCCTCCCTCAATGGTGGGGTACAGGATGCTCTACGTCTCTCTCAATAGGAACGTGTGTTTGGCTATTTTACGGATGTGTCCTTAACGTGTCAGTTAATGTCTGGCTCCATTCATGCATTGCAAAGGGCCCCAAAGGGACACAGGGCTTTTCCATGGTCGCAGTGGGACACAAGTCTGCTGTTGCCAGCCAAACCTGTGCCTCCAGAGCTCTGTATGCTGACGTCTGTCAGATCTCAGCTAGCTGATCTCACAGCCATCATCACCATGAAGTCATAAACTAGGTCACCGCTCACCTGTTTTCAGTAATTGTATAACTCAGTAGTGACTCAATTTAACTTTTTTTTTTCCCCCCCCCCAACTTTTGCTTCTTCTTCTTCTAAGCTATTTTTCTTATTTTTGTCTCCCCCAGTCATCACTGTTAACAAAGGATTTCCCCTAAGCATCCTTGCTTTTCATTGCTAATCTCTCCTAGTCACGGGGAGCCACAGCTTGAGTCAGTATAGTTGTGTCCCCTTGGCACAGGATAACAACAGAGCAGCTGCCTCACGTGGTAATGGAGAGCCTGAATCACTAATAACAGAAAGGGTAATATTAGGTCACTTCTGAAGAGAAGGGAGCTTCATTCAGCGCATCCTCATCCCAGCCTAATTCAACCAGCTTTCCATTTCCATTATTTAAGTCCCTGTAAATGAGAGATGGATAATTAGGGACAGCAGGGAAGCTCAGGGGAAACAGAGGAATGTGAGAAGCAAGCAGCAAACTGTGCTGATTTCTTCTTTCTGAATGTATGAGGCCCCGAACATCACTAAAAAACATATTAGATCAGAGCTAGCAGGAGCTGGGGAGTGAGTTGCATGTAAAGCTCTCCAGGAGCTTTCACTTCCCCCAGAAAACCCTCAGCACAGTGCCACAGCTACCCAGTACATCACTATCCCCCCACTGAACACAACCGCTTGGGGGTCTCAGGCTGGAGATCACCAGGTCCATGGGATCAAAGCATTGCAGAGGTTTCACATCCCTGCAGTGAGAAAGGGGTGTGTTTGGGACCCTGCAGCAAGTAGGGGGCTTAGGTCAATGTGTAGGGCCTGTTTACAGCTTAGGACCTGGAATGTCCCTGGGCCAGGGGCTGAGAGTCCCACATGAGGTGCAGTCTGCTCTGAGACAGCATGAGGAGGACAAGGAAAGGGAAGGAGGCACCTTTAAGGACAGAGCATATGTTTGGGAGAGAAGTGATCCTGACACCAGTGTTTCCCTTGCTAGTGTCTCCCTACATGATCATGGGAAATTACTCGATCTCCCTTCTACTTGTAGAGGTTGTCTCTCAAGAGGTCTGATCCCAGCTGGAAAGAAGGCTGCTGAGAATGGAACATTTGTCCCCACAGAACTGTTCAAACTTAGCAAGGCCAACACCGGGGGGGAAAAAAAAAAAAAAAGGAAAGGAAAGGAAAGGAAAGGAAAGGAAAGGAAAGGAAAGGAAAGGAAAGGAAAGGAAAGGAAAGGAAAGGAAAGGAAAGGAAAGGAAAGGAAAGGAAAGGAAAGGAAAGAAAAGAAAAAAGAAAAAAGGGAAAAAAGAAAAAAGAAAAAAAGGAAAAATAAAAAAGGAAAGAAAAAAGAAAGGGAAAAAAGAAAAAAGGGAAAAAAGGGGGGGGAAGAAAAATCAGTGGCTAAACCATACCCTGATTTGTTTACGCCTGATTTTAGTGAAAGATCCCTAAGGACTGAAGAACAATTTTTTAATGTCCCTCGGGCACGACCTGGGGAGGGATGATCCTGCCGGGATGTTACGGGAACAGGATAGGCAGCCCTGCCTTGTTGCTGGGCTCCTGATTTCAGCTCGGTGGATGCCGGGGAGGTGGTGGCAGCTCCCTCCCAGCACAATAGGATTTTAGCTCTCCGTGGGTCCTCACAGGAATGTTGCAACAGAGAGAGGGAAGGATCTGGGGGGAGATGCAGAGGCATCCAGCCAACCTAGCCAACGCTTCTTTGCCGATCGCCACCGTTTCTCCCCGCTTGACACAGATGGTGGCCTCGCCACTGACCTTCTGAAAGAAACCCCAGCCCACGCGGTGGGGGAGGACACGGTGTCCTGGGTTTCCCACTTCACACCCCCATTTGCTGTTTTTCAGCAGTCGGGTTGAGCTGCAGGGAGGAAGGGAAAGGCAAAGCAGCTCCTTATTAATGGGTTCCTTAACGAGAAGCCTGACAGAGGTTCGTCTCCATCCCTGCGGCTACCTGAAACCATCCCTAAGTGAGACACAGAGGTGGGTGGGTGTGTGGGGGAGAAGGGATGAGTGGGAACAAGGAGAGGGGCAGACAAAAGGGATGAGTAGCGTGTGTGCCGGAGATCGGATCTGCTGCACGCTCCTGCCTTTCCCCCATCTGCCTGCAAACAGGGAAGGGAGACAATCTGCTGTGAGCTTTGCAGGGGGTGAAAATGGGCCAGGGTAACACCCCCGGGGCATTGCTAAAATAGGGATGCTGTGGGCATGGCTCCCCAAATGTGGTGCCTGCTCAGGGAGGGGTTAGAGACATTTTTCCTCCTCCCCAGGCTCTGCATCGGGGAGAGAGTCCCTGCAGTGCTGCTTTGTTCAGAGCCGGGAAGGCTCTCTGAAACGATGCTTTGGGAGGTTATGAAGGAGGGGGAAAACCCTAAAATTTAGTTTTATGCCCCCCAAGATGAACACATGCAGACCACTCCTTCCCATCCACTTCTTGCTTTCCAAAATCCTCCAACTGTCCCCCCCAAGTTTTACATGTGATGGATGTGAAAAGCACCATTTGTCCGCTACGTCCAGTCTCGTGAGGACCGAGCAATCAGGGTACCTCCATGTTTCTGCCAGCAGTTGTGCAGGAAGCTGACTGAACATCCACCTCTACCCACATCTCTAGTTTGGGGGGGATGTGTGTGTGTCTTAAAATCATGTTTGTCACATTATTAACAAGGAAATTGTTGTTGTCCAGAATACTCATGGGATAGGGCACCTTTCGCAGGGGTTGTGGAAAACCACATTCAGAGCACATCTCTTCGAACTAGAACATGAATCGTCATTTCTTGACAGCTGAAGAGCTCTGACTTCCACGCAGCTAACCAGCCATCTTCTGCAAAAGCTTTACTATTTTGAATGACGGATCAAACATCCATCTGGCCAGACCAAGGTATAGACCTAGCAGTCTTAAATCTTGGACTACGTACCCCAGGCTGTGCATCCCGTATCTCACAGGAGAGCCAACACCACCTCCCAGCTTGTGCATATTCAATCACACACAAAGCACAGGGATCTCACAGGGAGTGACAAAGTCTCGTCCAGAAGTGCCTCAGCAGGTGTCACAAGGGTCCAGACTAAGAAGGGATCTGAACTCACATCATCCAGGCTGGTCAACCCTGGTCACCCACCCTGAGAGTGCCTTAGTTCTTTGCTCAGCCTCACAAACACAGGGTTTCCCATCAGGCCCTGTTAGGTCTGGATGAGCTTGCACAGTGGTCTGGCTCAATCTCTGAAGGGACACCTCCTCTTCTTAATTTGGGCGCTGAATGACCAGCACAGAACTTTTTCCTTCTTCCTTCCTCATGTCCTCTCTCCAAATATTTGGACAGATTGCCTGTGCCATTTAGAACAGCTAAAATTATCTCAGTTAACTCTGTCTCTGGTGTTTTCCTTTGTTCTCTTTTTCTTTCCGGCTTTTCCCTGTCAGGCAGTTGGAACACATCCTTTAGACACACTTTAAAAACAAAATAAAAAAGACCCTACCCCAAACCCCCCAACAGCTAAGTTTCATGTAACTTCAGTTAAGCTTTATTTAGAACATGGATTAAATACGTGATGTTGAAAATAAGAGAAAACCTATTGCTCCAGTATTCATCCATTGGAAACAAGACAGTAATCTTACTCATCTCATCCACCAAACTCACCCCTTTGTGGATCGCAGGTCTACTGGAGGTGTGGGAGAATGGGTTAAAAGGTTGTGCGCTTTTCTTTGGGGGCACGTTTGGTACCGTGAGGCAGGAACGTGACAGTGTTGTTGTGCTCCGGGATGTTCCTCTTGGCTGTCCACATGTTCATCATAACAATATCTGGCCCTTTTTTTATTGACCCCTCAGTTTTGCAAATTCCCTGACAATCTGTTCTGGGAGAGAAAATTCCTTCCCAGCATCAAATTTGGCAGCTGCCTCATCCGTGTGCCTGACAGCATGAATCACCAGAGTTAAGTAACAAACCCATTTATACATCAAGTTACCATCACTGTCCAAGCAATCATTCTTATGTTTTTCAACGTGAAGCCGATTACTGTGAATTCTGCCTGTACTCATCTTATTCCTTCTCTTTTGTTCCCTAATTTTCCTCCCAGCAACTTCTGGATGTTTTACAAAACAGAGAAAAAACTTCAGAAGGGGGCTGGGCTGCTAGGCAAAGTCAGAAAATATTTCCCAAGCCCCGATAAGAGTTGTTTACTACTAGTTTTATGAGTTTCTGGGAAACCTCTCAGGGAATCTCACCAAACCGTGTTTGGCAAGAACGAGTGGATTGCTAATGAGGCAACGTGCCACCTGGTTTGTGCATTACTGTCTTACAAATATACCTACATACCCCCACACACTTTAATGCACCTGTTATTTTCACAAGGGTTTTTTTTCTTGGTGCTGTTTTTTTCTGCTTCTTATTACCAATTTTATTGCTTGGGTCTATTGACAGTTATCAGAAAAAATAAGTAATTCCTGAATGCATTTGGTTTGTCTTCCGGAAAATGAAGTTTTGATGGGTTGAAATGGCAGTGAGTGATCCATCTTGAAAGGAAGACCTGGGGAAAGCATGGTGCGTTGTGAGTTTGTGGAGGCAGGGAGGGATCTGCAAAGTTATTAAGCCTGGGGAAAGCAACCGGGCTTATAGGCTGAGCATAACTGCTGGCTTGCAATATTCAGTAACAGGCACAAAACAAATTTAGGTCAAAGACTTGTGTCGCTCAGTGCTTTAGCTCCAAGACAAAACCTTCAGGCTGGGTGTTCTCCTGATGTCTGAGAAGCCTGGATCCATGCAGGACACAGCCAAGGAGATGGCCATCGCCCTCTCTTTTCTGCACAGCAGCTGAGGTACCCCCATAAAGCTCAGAAAGTTCTGTCTCAGATACCTTCCTTTGTCTGACTGGGAACAAGAATTTGATGAACACAGACATCTGCTTTTCCAAACTGTCCCATTGCTCTGAGTGAAATACATCCAAGACCTCTCAGGTCTCTCTATACAACTAGAGCAAACACTAAAACTTTGTTTTCTCAGAAAAGAGTGATTCAGACTCGGGGAGAACTTAAAGGTCACATCTGGGATTTGTTCTTGCTGTGTCTCCCTCCCAGTGAGTATGTGGGTATTTCACTACGGGGCATATTGCAAATATTCAGTCAGATCCAGATAACTTCTCTTAGGCAGCAGCAGTACTACAGCCTGCATCACTTCAAGGCACATGCTTCAAGCACGGGGCTACTGCACATAAGGACAGCAGTGCTGTTATTCATAGCCTGGATTCTTAAGAGCTAAATCTTAAAGGGAAACTTTAAAGAACTCCTAGTGACCTCCTCCGCAAAGGATGGGCTAACAATCTCAACATCTTTTTGACATCAGCCTTAAGGAGGGAGAAGGAAAGAGCTATGTAACAGGCATAGTTTGGCAGCTGGGCTTCATTAACTCTGTTTTTCAAAGACGTAGTGATCTCTCCAAAATAACAATTGGGTTATCTCAAGCCCCATATTCCATCCTCTTTAGTATGTCCCCTCACAGCTATTGCAGTAGGTAGGAAGCACCCACCGTCCCTCTTGTGCCATTATCTCATTCATTCCCTAACATATTAAACTGCCATCAAAGATGAGGTTTGCATAGTTTGTTGCCTACTGGAGCCTTACATTTCCAAACTATTGCTGCTGCTGTTGCGTATTTTGTAGCTTTTTTTTTTTTTTTTATGCAGTCCATTCTTGCTAATGAGCTCACTTGGGGGTCTGCAGAACTGCAGGGAAAATGGAGACAAGCAACCTTCCTGCTGGGAGACCTTTGCAAACCTCAAGGAGCCTTTTTCAGAAACAGGAGTTCCATGTTCTTAATGAGATCCTTTTCAGAAATGTCGGGGGGAAAAAAAAAGAGAAAGAAGAGAAAATAGCGACAGCAAAATAGAGATAATCACTAAAAATGTTTTTCAAGTAAACCTGAAGCCCACTCAGTGTAATGAGACAGAAAAATTTCAAGAAACCTAAAGGAGGAAGATGTGTTTTATTTGACACATCAGAGTCAAGTCAGTATGTGAAAATTAATAGCATCTCGACCCTGAAGTTGTCTGTCACTCCCCTGGTGCAGATAACTGGACTAAGAGTGGAGAAATAGGACAAAATCCCATCGGTGGCATAGTTTGGTGTCAGGAAGTCTGCACTGAAAACTAAGATCTATGACAATCTGATGTGCTGAGTTGGACAGAGAAGGTCAGCTCTCTGCACTTACATCTTCTTGATACTTCCACCCAAAAAAAAAAAAAAAAAAAAAAAAAAAAAAAGTGCGCCCAGCAAGGGGTGATGAACCCACGCTTCATACCTCTCAACATGGGCAAGCACATCAGCTGTTGGGATAAGCATTCAGTGGGAGCTTTCTGCATGGATGCAATGAAATAATTTTTGAAAGCTTCAACTGGCAGATGCCAGATGGATATTTCAAAAAGCAGAGGCAGATCAGCCTTGAGTGATAAGAAAACTGGAAGAATGGGAGGAGGAGGGAAAGTGGGGACAGAGGGATCTTCTGTCATCTATTTGACATGGTCAAAGCCTCCAACACCTCTGCGGGCGTGGTAGATCAAACAGTTGGTTGAAGGCATGAAATAACACCTCCAGCACATCTCTACCCATCACGCCAGTGTGGTTTAACAGGCTGACACTTTCCAGATGTCTCAAGAAACCAGGCTATGAGCATGGGGAGCTGTCAGAGAAATGTACAAAAGAACATCTAGCTCAAATACCAGTCTGCAATGTTTTCCATGAGATGATGCCTGTAGAAGAGTAGCGTTACATCACCAGATACTCCCCTAATCTCCAGGTATTTGTGGCTCAGGCACTGCATGAACCAAAGCAGGTAGTTTCATATTTGAATGGTCTGCATGTTTGTTTGTTTGTTTGTTTGTTTGTTTTGTTGTTGTTGTTGTTGTTTTTCTTCTTCCATAAATCTATCCAGCCATCTTTTGAAAGTCTGTACAGTTTGGGGATCTATAATACCCTATGGCAGGTAGTTGCATAGATCACCAGACACTGTATGAATAAACCCCTTTTTCTTTTCTCCGAGTTTGGCACTTGATAATTTCAAGTGATAACCCTTCCTCCTGCATCAGAACAGTCAATAAGCAGTCAACCCCCAATCACTTATCTCTAGATTCTATAATATCCTTCCTTTTACCATTTCTTTTTCCAGACTGAATAAACATGGTTTACACAGTGATTCTCTGTGCAGAGTCACTTTGTGAACTCCTTTCCACTTGTTAGGGTTTTTTTCACATCCTTCCTCGGATGGGGACACCAAACCACAGCAATCAGTATTGAAGATGTGAATAAACCAAGAGTTTTTGCAGGGGGGATGAGGACCTATGAGGGAAAACAACAGGGAACTTTGAGTATGGGGAAATCACACTCTACAGAGTGCAAAGGACACACAAGTGACCTGAGGAAACCACCAGAAGAAAATCAAAGATGAAGAAGTCCAAGGGTACCTATTAGAAAGTTTCTGGCATAGTGGGGCAAAGCAGAGACTGAGATGGAAACAGGGATGGAAATAAGTGTCATGAGGAGAAGGTATTTTCCCAGCAGGAGATCACAGTGGCTGTCAGAATAGTTTTCCCAAATCTCTGCATTTCACAGGGCAGCACTGGGCTGGACATATGTGTGGTGGGGAGAGGTGTTCAGAGTTCTGGCTCAACAAAGCCGCATCTGCTAAAAGCCGCACTTCTGACCTGCCCACAAGGCACCCAGAGCAGTCATCCCAACTTCACTCTTCCTTCTACTTCATTCACTCCCCTTAGCAGAGCTGCCTACAAAGCTACAGCCCCTGGGTCTGAAGCAAGCCAGGACGGGTTTAATTTCTTTCTCTTCTATAAAGAAAAGTCTAAGCTTCCAACTTCTTCCATCTGACATGTTAAATTAGCAACGCGAGTCTTCCTTCTGACAATTTTGATCATAGAATTTTGGTTGTAATGTTTTACCATCTGAATAAGCCAACTTCCCAGCTTCTCAAATTTCTAATTTAACTGCAGTGTAGCACTTCCTCCAAGGCTGGTTCTCTGTCAGATCCTTCAGCATTTCCACCAGCCCTGCTAGAATTTGCAAAGTGGTAGCATAGCTCATCTTTCAGTGGGAATTTTGTACCCAGCTGAAGCTTGAGTATTTCCAGCAAGGTAGAGTGGGTTGTCAAATACCACAGTTCCCATGTTGGGATCATTTCTTCCTGTCTGAGGAAAGCTGGCGAGAAACAGAACTGCTTTGGTTTCTGCAGTCAATTTCCTTGACAAGGAGAGAGCTGGTGAAGCAAAAATGGGACAGCTGGAAGGACAGATTTAAGTCATGGGTGAGCCAGGCTTCCACGCAAGCTGACCTGGCAGGTCTTCCTTTCCGAGGGAGAAACTTGCAGATGGCTCCTTGTCACCCATTCACTTACAGCCAACGGGGCATGGATGATGTAGGCTTTACGGAGTGACAGCTTAGTCCAGTCTCTAAGACAATCTGTTTGGAGCGGTGTTACCATTGGAAATGTGGCTGTAAGAATTATTCCTGTCTAGTGAATTTATCCACCGGGGCCAATCTCAGTCAATAGTCTTGGATAATTGTTGACCTTCTTGGCCTCTGATAGTTTGGCCCAGGTGTTTAAACATAGGCATTGGTGATAGATCCAGAGGCAGAAGCTGAAAGACCAGGTGGAGAGGTTCCTTCCAACTTGTTGAATATGGCACAAGAGGAATGGACTGCAGCCACACTCACATGATCTCCTGTGGAGCATCTCCTGTGCCATTTTCAGAGACAGAGAACTAAACTGAATGGACCATTGAGCTGACCTAGGAGGACACGTTTTCTCTTCCTAGATGCCGGGTGCTTTTTAAGAAGCCTGAGAGCATTCAAGCCAATGTTACAGAGCTGAAACATGTGAGACAGGTCATGAAGAGAACCTACAGTCCACTGGAGTAAGAACTGTGAAGCAGCTGGGATAGCCTAAGGTATCACAAATACTCCCGAATGCGTATATTTAGGCAACTTGAATGGAGTTCTTGTGGTGGGAATTTATTTGAGATGAAAGGCATGGTTCAGTTGTCCGCAGGACAATAGGCAGGTCAGACTCCACCCAAATCCCAAAGGCCTGAGGGTTTTTCCTACCCTGGGTGTCACTAGTCCCTGGATGCTTTATTTGTAGGGACACTGCTTCTGCACAGCAGACTAAAGATGGAAGTCTGGGACAGCAGTGAACTTGGGGGGAACAACTACAGTGTCAAGAAGTAAATAATCTCTCTGCTGCATTCTCCTGGCTCCTAGCAATCTCTAGATTAAAGACTCCTCAAACTGGGGAAGAAGAATGGTTTTAGGATAACCTGTCTGTAACAGTTTCTGATGAACCTCACTTCCTGCGTTTCTCTCATGGCTTCTGAAACCCTCTTTAGTTGAGCCGTGCACAAAGTCCCATGGAATGCCTGGAGAGGAGAAGACTCAGGGCAATCTCGTAGTTGTATCTAAGTATCTGAAGGAAGAGTGTAAAGATGGAGTCAGGCTCTTTTCAATGGTCCCCAGTGGCAGGACGAGAGTCAAGCATCCACTGAGCCAGTTCAAATGGTAAAAGTCTGAAAGATAATTAGATTCCAACAGGTTTTGTGAAAATTAGTGCCCCAGCAGGGCTGAAGTAGCTCAGCTGGGAGAGCGTTAGACTGAAGATCTAAAGGTCCCTGGTTCAAACCCGGGCTTCAGCAGTGTTTTCCTGCAGGTTTTTGTGCCCCGTGCTGGGTTCTTCAGTACAAGAGAGATACGGAGCTACTGAAAAGCCCAGTAAAAGGCCAGAAAGATGATGAAGGGGCTGGAGTATCTCTCCTATGAGGAAAAAGCTAAGAAAGCTGATCAGCCTGGAGAAGAAAAGTATGAGCGGGTACCCCATCAATTGTACATGAATACCTGAAGAGAGAGTGCAAAAAGGATGGAGCTGGGCTCTTTTCAGTGACAGGACAAGAGGCAATGGGCACATAATGCAACACAGGTGGTTCCCTCTGAACACCAGGAAGTACTTTTTACTGTGTGAGTGACTGAGCACTGATACAGGTTGCTCAGCGAGGTTGCGGAGTCTCCATCCTTGTGGATACGCAAAAGCTGCCTGCGCATGGTCCTGGACAACCAGCTGTAGGTTGCCCTGCTTGAGAAGAGGTTGGCCCAGATGACCTCCAGAGGTTCTTTTACCTTCATTCTGAGTCTATGAAACAGGAAAATAGTTTTACAACTCGAGGGCTTTAGCAAAAATAGTGATATAACAGGGTGGGGTTTTTTTCCTCCTTCAACCTTCAGCTGCCTGTTTCTAGTCCTGTGTCATGGGCTGCCCTGTAAAGAGAGAGCAATGCTGACGCCCTGGCATCTGGGGTCACGCAGGAAATCAAAACTGTGATTTGGGAAAAGGAAAACGACCCTGTCAAAAAGAGTTAATTTTAGTCTGAGTCACAACTGACCTTGAGGCAAGTCCTCTCCCTAAAAATTCACCTTTTCCCAGACTGAAGATTTCTGGTGTGTCTACCTGTTACTCACAGGGAGACAGCTCCAGGTCTCTGATGAAGCTTCCTATGCTTTCCTGAACCTTTTCTACTCTTACACTGACCTTTACAAAACGATAGAATTCCAGGTGCAGGGCCCCCAAAGAGTTCTACAGTTGACTATGTTTTGTGTTGTGTTGCCCATATTTTTCTGCCTAATTCCTGTTCTGTGGAGACCTTCAGGCAAAGAGCAGAGACAGGACCTGAATTGACAGTTGGGTAAAAAAAAAAAAAAAAAAAAAAAAAAAAAAAAAAAAAAAAAAAAAAAGAAAGAGAGACCAGCAGTGAACCTTTGACTTGATTTTTCAAAGATTAACTCCAATACTCCTCCATAAAAGGGCAGAGACCTCTTCTTTCTCCTTTTCATTCTGGTGGTGCTCTTTAAGCTCTGGACATAAGTCTATCAGGTCCTGCAGTATTTCCAGGAGATAACTTCCCTGATCAGGATGTGAATAACAATTTGTGTGTAAATTGATGATATCACAACCTGCTTAAGCCTAGAAGAGACACTGTGGGTCCTACTGGGTAAATGCTTTTATCATCAGCCACTACCCACTAACAGGCATGGCCAGAACATTCATTGTTCTCTGAAATGCCGGGGTTCCAACCCCCAGCCCCACATTAAGGTTGACATGTGGGTGATTCCCACAGCCCTTCCCAAAGGGGGGTGAGTTTCCCTTTAGGCTTCCCTCCAGGGTGCAGCGGCCTTGCAGACAGAGCCATTGGGTCACTGAGCCCCAGGGCTCTGCAGTGAGTAACCCAAGGTCAGGTGTCCACTGAGGGATAACAGCTGGGACCCCTTGCAGGCAGGGCAGTGTCTGTGTGTGAGGTGGGTGCCCTGTGCAGAGTTCCCTGTTGGGGAAGGACCTCCCGCCTCCCTGGGACTGGGCTCCAGTCAGGTCTGGCTTTTGTAAACGTGGGCTGTGTAGGGATTCAGTGTGTGGCTTCCTTGGTCTGATGTGTTTGGCTGGTTGACCTGGTTGTCTCCCGTCCCTTCTATGGGAGACTGCATTTCACTGGTTATCCCACCCATTGTTGGTTGTGTGGTGTTGTTGTTGCGGTCAGTGGGATTGATGACGATTCTGTATAACCTGATTGACTTGTTTGTACCCCCAGTGCTCACCCATGTGCTGACCCTTTTGTATCAAATACAATTTGGTTATTGGTTTATCTTTATGCTCTTTGTTTCCTTTATGGTAGGCCTGGTAACTGGCAAAACACATCAACAAATATAACAGCTCCTTGCCCAGTACAGCCCTTTGCAGATCTGATACACTCAGGCAGGTTCTTCTGGCTCACGGATGCACCAGGTAGGAACCGGCCCTTTACTCCTACTGTCTATTCCTGGATCTAAATCAGGTAGGAACTTCCTGGTCTGCAAACTGGATAAGAGTAGGTCAGAGCCCCCTGCATGATCCATGTGCAGGATTAAATTGTATCCAATTTGGCATATGCCTTGAGCCTCATTTCATAATGAAAACAGACCTCAGGCAGTTGTGTATGTACATCCCAGGCACCGCCCTCAGGTTTAAGAACAGTTTACACATTGTGGCTGCGCTGACTGCTCTGACCTCATCTACCACACTGGAGGAATGCCGCTTTGGGCCCTAAGGGTAGAAGCGAATCAGATACCAGGCATCATCGTAAATCAGAGAGCAGGGAGACGGCACAGGCGTAGCATCCAAGCAGTCCTGCTAAACAATATTTTGACCTGGTGCTAGACTCGTGGTTTAACAAGCGTGCAGGAAATCTAAATCAGGTGAGCACTTGGGCTTGAGCACTGCCCAGTCGTCCTCCACACTGCTTTAATACGCCAACTCGTGCCCTCCCAGGCAATATCCAGACACATTTCAGGGGAAATCAGGGGACAGGAACCTTTCCCAAGAGGTGATTTGGACATAATAAATCTACTTCTGCTGAGGCAGAGAGGGGAAGAGGATTTAGCACCGTGACAGATGTGCCCTACCCAATGGCCTTAGTCCCATCGAGCAGGACAGACCAGCTGTATTTGCCTTTGGCAATATCATACTGCCTTCGGAGGACCTGGCACTTCCCACCACATCTCTCCTCAACAGACAGTTACTTCAGGAAGTCTAGAAAGGCCTGCCACAATAAAAATAAGCATTTGGAGTAGAGTTTTATTAGAGTTGCTAACAGATATACCACAGCCAGCT
Source organism: Athene cunicularia (assembly GCF_003259725.1). Lineage (NCBI taxonomy): Eukaryota > Metazoa > Chordata > Aves > Strigiformes > Strigidae > Athene > Athene cunicularia. The sequence continues at coordinate 152,087,435 of NW_020799095.1, forward strand.
GAGGAAATCCCCTGAGCTGGAAACAGTCAAATGGTGGGAGAGATTTTTAGTGATGGAAGAGATTTGGTGGGGCATATCACAGACATTTGCCCTGTTCTTCCTTCTCACTGGGCATCTGTTCATGGACAGGATTGGAGGATGTGCGGTCTGAGCTGGTGCCGTGGTCCTCATGGAGGTGCCAGCGACAGCTGGGCTTGCTCACCTCTAACATGGCTACAGGCCAGCACAAGGTGGTAGCTGCAATCAAACTGCTTTGAAGCCTGATCCACAGCTGTGGGAAGCCAAAAAAAAAAATAATTAAAAAAAAAAATCTCCTACTGATGTCAGCAATCAGGCACCCCTGTTCACACTGCAGGACACAGAGAAAATCCCCAGAGACCGCAGTGATGAGAGCAGTTTATTTGCCTGCTCCTTCTCCCATCAACCGGGTCCTCCCCTGGTTGAAACAGCTTTGGCTCAAGCCTCAGTGCCAAAAGTTGCCACGTTTCCTTGCTTTTGGCTCAAAGAAGAGTTAAAAGCGACCCTGTGCTCGGTGGCTCTTGCTCACAGGGAGGCGGCAAGGGAAGGTGCAGGATGAATAATGGTGGTGGGTGGCAGGCAGTGTGGGGGCAGCTGCCCTGCCAGCACCTTCACCCAGCCCACACACAGGCAGCATCCTCCTCCTCTCACCGCTGTTCAGGTCCCTTCGGCCCTGGGGCCCCCACGTTGATCAATCAGCGTGTGTCAGACCCCCATAACCGTCTTTTCCTGAGTAACGCTGCTCCAGCCTGCAGCTCTCCCCCACAAACACTCACAGCTCTTCCAGTGCCCTTCAGTTCTGATTTTCTGCTTTTTTGAGGGATTTCTGCCTCTTTCTCTTAATTCCTTCAGCCTCGATTTGCGGCTGCTGTCTTTCTCCCCCATCCTCATGACACCTCTCTCCACCTTTTCCACCAAGAGGGCTGGTATGGATCAGTCTGCCAGCATCCATCCTGGCTGCACAGCACCAGAGCTGTGTCTGACAGCTGCTGAGACGCAGGAGCCTGAACTGAAAGATCAGCCAGTGAAGTATTTGGGAAATCCTCAGCAGGAGCTTAAAACCTTTTCCTCAAAAAAAAAAAAAAAAAACAAAAAAAACACCAAAAAAACCCCACAAAAACCACAAACAAACAAACAAAACCAACCAGAAAAGGGTAAACAGGGGAAAAATAATAAACCAAAACCTGCGAATATGCCTGGGAAAGTAACCACTGAAACTACTGAATACAAATCACACCAGGGGTTACGGTATACAGCACTTGCTCGGTTGTGTTTTATGGGGTCAAACAGGAGACCCCAGGCTGCTGATTTGCAGTCACTGTGAATCACTGCTGCAGTGTCGATATAGCTGCCCTGGTGTAAAGATCATGAGGTGAGGCGTGCGTGTTCCCAGCATCGCCCTTCTCCATTTTGCTGATTTGTTTTTCTGATAGTTTGCATTCCCATGGAGCACTTCTGCTATTTCTTCCTTTTTGTAGGACCTACTGTAATGTATGGGCTAATTGGACCGCGTGTCTGCTTTGTCCCTTGCTCTGCCAACGGCTAGCTTGAGAAGGCAATTCTTTTATTCATGCCTCAGTTTCACCCATCAGAAAATGGGGCAAAGTACTCCAAAGCCTCTTTAAAAAGTGCTCTGAGATCTGACATCGAGACCTAGTCATGACAGAGATAGAGGCAGACAGCACACACAGACAATAAAAGATATTGCCAGCCCTGAAGATTAATTTTCGAAATTACATGGCAGCTACAAGATGAGGAAAAGAAATTTGCATGCCATGGGAGCAATAATCCTGCGATTACTACTCCAGGCATAAAGACATTAAGGCTTGGTTTGTGCTGCAGTGCAGAGCTCTTGGAGGTGCAGCAGCACTGTGCCATGAACAGGCAGCTTGTGTGCGGTTGTAAAGGTGACACGTCTTTGTGTACCTGTGTGGAGTCCAGACTCTGATGAAGATCACCCATGCTCGCATTGAGATGCACCCTGTAGTCCTGGCATCAGCGAGGGGCAGGAGCTGCCATCCAGACCTTCTGAGAGCAGATGAGGTCCGCACATGTCCAGCCCTGACCTTTCTCATCCCGTCTGAGCTGGTGATACTGGCCTCTAATGTCTTGGCAGCTGAAGTCTGAAGCAAGCTCCAAGGCACCAACTCTCCCCATTGACTTCAGAGGGAGCCTGGGGTAACGGAGCTCTTCACTGCTGAGGAGCTGACAAGTTCTGCCCCAAAGAGCCTGGGGCAGCCATTCACGACCTGGGAGATAACCCTTCACCATCCATAGGTGAGTCCAGCTGTTCCTAAGAGCTCAGCTGAACAGTCAGGTTTTCCAAAAACCGAGCTTAGGGCTGCAAATCCACCCCTGCCTGCCTTTTGCAGTGGGAGACTCTCGGGTTTGGAAAGGCACAGGTTCCTAGATGACTTGCTCTTCAGGTGGCAGATATGAGGATCAGGGCAGTTCTTCCATTCAGGTCCTCCAACAAGCCCTTGGGAAATTTTGAGTTAGAATTTCTTCTCAGTGTCTAAACAGTGTCCTAAAATGGGTTTTGATCATGTGTCATGCAGAAAAAAAAAAAAAAAAAAAAAAAAAAAAAAAAAAA
>NW_020799095.1:152090095-152100610 GCF_003259725.1 Athene cunicularia
CCAGATCCCTCAGCGCTGGCTCAGCCCGACTCTTCAACCCCTCCAGGGATCCCGGGGACTCCCCCCTGCCCTGGGCAGCCCATTCCAACGCCCAACAGCCCCTTCTGCACAGAAATCCTTCCTCAGAGCCAGCCTGACCCTGCCCTGGGCAGCTTGAGGCCATTCCCTCGGGGCCTGGCGCTGGGGCCTTGGCTCCAGAGACTCATCCCCCCTCTCTGCCCCCTCCTGGCAGGGAGTTGCCGAGGGCCAGGAGGTCTCCCTTCAGCCTCCTCTTCTCCAGACTGAACCCCCCAGTTCCCTCATCCACTCCTTGTGTATGACATGTGCTCCAGACTCTTCCCCACAAACATCTCAACACCTGCAAATATATCTATAGTCACCTGCAGCAGTAATCCTCCAGCAATGCTGGGCGATTTGTCCCATTCCAGGGCTGGCAGCTCTCTGTATAAATAGTTAAAAGACGGTCTCACACACCGTATCCAAGTCAAGCAGGGTTTGCAAATGTGGAAGAGAGATTTCCTGAGGAATATGCAATAGATTCATTAATCTAAATGAGCTAAACTCTCTGGAGGATCCATTCCCCTCTACACTGCCTTGGTAAGGATACCAACACACCTCTTTGAACCCCCCTTGTCCCCCTCCTCCTTCCACCTTACCTAGTGCCAGACCAGGTTCAGTCCAGAAAGTCCCTCTCAAAATGCAGCCACGGGTATTTCACAGGATCCCCCATCCCCTTCTCCCCTCCTCTGGGGGGAGCTGACTTTCCCCTCCAGGTGAACTTTTTCCTGGGTGCTGTTCAGGCTGGCTGCCTCTCACAGGTGGGTGTTCTCAGCCTGGAGCTGCCAGGCCAGCCGATCTGAGAGGGTGGGCGGCGCAGACAACGAACAAGTCAGTGCTCTGGAAATGTGTTACTAGATATTCCGATTCCCTGCTATAGAGGTTTCTGCTGCCACTCCTGGGGACCACAACTTCCCTCCCATGTCCACCTTCACCAGACCATTTTATTGTTGTGGGGGACAGGGGAGGCGCAGTTGGGAAGGGGTGAGGACAGTCCAATGAAGAGAAGCTGAAAAATGAGATTACTGACCTTTTTCCCTCTCTATCATGCCTTTTCATGAAACTGCTTGCTTTTTATGAAACTTTCTATAGGCTAGTCTGAGAACAGCCCACATGCACTCACACAGAGCCTATCCAGTAAGCAGGCATATAACTGGGGTTTCAGTGAATGTGGTTTTCTATGTGAATAGAGGAATGGGAAGAAAGAGGGCTTTAAATCAATTCAGCTTGCTGGAGATTGGTTTAGGGGCACCTCAGTCTTGTCCCTGCTTTCATGTGATGGCCACTTCTCTTACCAACATGAGCAAGGGCACCAGAAGTATCCACAACCGGTAACAGACTCCGTAAATCAACAATCATCGAAATGGTCAAGAAAGAATTTTAACTGGTTTAGATAAAATCTTTGTCAACAGATGAATCTGGGTTATTAAACTTGGTGGCACCAAAGTAACTGACAGCTCTAGTTTCTTGATGTCTCGGCACCTCTAGTTTTGACAACTGGGATAACCAAAGGAAAGGACTGTTGGTAAATGATGGAAAGCAGCTTGATGAGCACCTTGTAAGACCTGGGCTCCAGACCCTGCACCAGCTTCTTTGCCCTTCTCTGGACATGCTCCAGTGTCTGTCTTGTACTGAGGGGCCCAAAACAAGACAGTATGTGAAGTGCAGCCTCACCAGTGCCGAGCACAGGGCTCAGATCCCATCCTTAGTCCTGCTGGCCATGTTATTGCTGATACAAGCCAGGATGCCATTGGCCTTCTTGGGCACCTGGGCACACTGCTGGCTCATATTCATCCAGTTGGCAACCGACACCCCCAGGTCCTTTTCTGCCAGGCAGCTTTCCAGCCACTCTGTCCCAAGCCTATAGCATCGCAGGGGGTTGTTGTGACCCAAGTGCAGGACCCGGCACTGAGCCTTGTTGAACCTCCTACAATTGGCCTCGGCCCACGGCTCCAGCCCACCCAGATCCCCCTGCAGAGCCTCCCTACCCTTGAGCAGACCCACACTCCCACCCAACTGGGTGTCACCTGGAAACTGACTGAGGGTGCCCTCGATCCCCTTGTGCAGATCACTGATAAAGATGTTAAACAGAACTGGCCCCAGTACTGAGATCAGGGGAACACCACTTGTGACTGGCTACCAACCGGATTTAACTCTGTTCACCACAACTTTCTGAGCCCAGCCATCCAGCCAGTTTTTTCCCCAGTTAAAAGAACACCTGTCCAAACCATGAGCAGCTAGTTTTGCCAGGAGAATGCTGTGGGAAATGGCATCAAAGATTTTATAAAGTCCAGGCAGACAACATCCACAGCCTCTCTCTAATCCACTAAGCTGGTCATGGAAGAAGATCAGGGTAGTCAAGCAGGAACTGCTTTTCATAAACCCGTGGTGACTAGGGCTGATCCTTGGTTGTCCTGTATGTGCCATGTGATGGCACTCAAGATGATTTATTTACTCTATACCCTTCCCCAGCACTGAGGTCAGATTGACAAGCCTGTAGGTCCCCAGGTCCTCCTTCCACCCCTGCTTGTAGATGGGCGTCACATTTCAAAGAATCACAGAATCATAGAATACCATCTTGGAAGGGACCTCAAGGATCATCCGGTCCAACATTTCTGGCAAAAGCACGGTCTAGAGGAGACGGCCCAGTACCCTCTCCAGCTGAATCTTAAAACCTCCAGTCAACTGTGACCTCCCCAGTTAGCCAGGACTGCTGATAAATGATGGGAAGTGGCTTGGTGAGTAATTCCACCATCTCCCTCAGTACCCTTGGGTGGATTCCATCCAGCCCCATAGGCTGCTGTGTGTCTAAGTGGTGTAGCAGGTCACTAACCCTATCCCCTTGGATTGTGGGGCTTCATTTTGCTCCCTGTCCCTGTCTTCCAGCAGGGGAGTGAGTACCCAGAAAACAATTGGTCTTACCATTAAAAAATCGAGGCAAAAGAAGGCATTAAGTACCTCAACCTTTTTCCTCAGCCTTTTTCACCGTGTTTCCCCCCTGCATCAAATAAAAGATGCAGGTTGTTCTTAGCCCTTCTTTTGTTGCTACTGTATTTAGAGAAATATTTCTGTTGGTTTTTTATGGCAGTAGCCAATTAAATTCTAGCTGGGCTTTGACCCTTCTAAATTTCTTCCTGCATAACCTCATGATATCCTTGTAGTCCTCTGGAGTTTCCTGCCCCTTCTTCTGAAGGTCATAAACTCTTTCCCTGAGTTCCAGCCAAAGGTTTCTGTTCAGTCAGGCCAGTCTTTCCCACCAGCTCATCTTTCAGCGTATAGGGATGGGCTGCTCCTACACCTTTAGGATTTCCTTCTTGAAGGACGTTCAGTCTTCCTAGACTCCTTTGCCCTTCAGGACTGCCTCTCAAAGATCTCTGTCAATCAGGCTCCTAAACAGGCCAAAGGCTGCCCTCCAGGAGTCCAAGGTGGCCGTTCTGCTGACAACCCTCCTTACTTCCCTGAGAACTGAAAACTCTTTTAATTTCACTTTTATCTCCTCTAGATACACACAGACACTCAATCTCTCCTAGCCTTTGCCATGATAGGCAAAATGTTTCAAGATTTTTCTCATCTTCATTTACATGGTAAGATTTTCCCTTTCCAGATAAATCCACAAAGTCCTTTGTGGCCATTGAAAATGGTCTGTATGAATGGTGAACCAGGCTTTTGTAGTCTCTTACTTCATCTCCAGTCCGTCATCCTCTTTTCTACACTGTTTCCTCATTATTTACCACATCTTTCACTGCTTTTCTGAGATGAGCTGTCCTACTTCTTGTCTCTCCCCCCTCCCCATTTCTGATCCAGTTTGAGGTAAATTCACCTGAATGTCACAGGAGTTCCTAAGGAACAGTCTCCTGAGCAAAGCTCAGTGACGCTGACGGCAGCATTATGAAGACTGTGTTTTCCTGGATAGCATGACTGTTCGTAGTTCTTGCAAATAAAAGGGATTAGAGAAAAAGACGACTCGAGAGGTGTGTGAGTAATACAGCATCATCTGTGGGGACACGTGCTGGGATAACACACAAAAACAAGCTGAGAACACGGAGTACTTTCACCTACAAGTTAGCTCTCACCACACTTGGGGAAGGGAAGGCAGGTGTCACTGCTGCAGCTGGGGAAACTGAGGCATGGTGATGCAGTTTGCACAGATCTTTCAGCTGGTTTGATGGAGATCCTAAGCTCAGGCTGTTTGTTTGTTGTGGGTTGCAGCTGTCTGGATTATGTAATAAAGCTTAGTTGAACAATAGGAAGAAAAAACTATGAACTCTATTGATTACCAGGCAAAAGGACGCAGGGCAACTGGGTGTTCCAGTGCATTTAGACCTGTCCATGATGTCCCCAACTTGGCTCTTCCTCACCTCACTGCTCTTGCTCTGTTTAGCAGCCGAAGTCCCATCGAAGCCTCTTTCCATTCTTGTAGCCAAATATGACACAGTATTGGCTCTAGTTCTTCCGTGGGTTGCCCTTGAGTCTGCTCCAGGATCACCTGGCCAAGGTTAAACACCAAAACCACCCTGCTACCCAAGGGCACTGTCACAGCAAAGTGATCTCCGCTTGCATGGAGCTGGCATCCATTCCACCCGCTGACTTTCCCACCTCCAGAGAAGGCTGCAGCTCGGCGAGGGGAACAAACATACCATAGAAGGGAAGCGATCCCTGCCAAGCTCTGCAGAAATGGGACACAGATGGTGTCTTAAATGAGAACGGAAGTTTATTTGGGGGCTCTGCGTGTGACGTAGCATTGCAGCATCTTGCAACAGATGACAGACACTAGGATTTCAGAGCGAGTGATGAGATAATTTTGAAGCAGTCTCTGTCCACAGAGTTATTATCTTGCCAAAAAAAAAAAAAAAAAAAAAAAAAAAAAAAAAAAAAAAAAAAAAAAAAAAAAGTTGAACTCAAGGCATGGTTAAAAGTTGAACTCAATGCATGGTTCTGGAAGGATAGGAATATGTAAACCTGCTTTATGTAGGTCTGGTTCTTCTGATATTCCAATCCCAGCTGTTCTGTTGGCTGGTTGAGCAGCCTGGGTGGTTGTGCTGATTGACCCGGTGGCCACTGCTAATGGAAATACATGAGGATGACATCAGCCTTGCTTTTCTCTGCTGCAGGCATAAACTCATGTCTTTCTCCTCTACACACAGAATGGTTGAAAGGGACTTCTGCAGGTCCAACCCCCTACTCTAGTAGAGCCACCCAGAGCCAGTTGCCTAGGCCCATATGCAAGTACCTTCTGAATATTTCTAAGAATGGAGACTCCGCAACCTCTCAGGGCAACCAATCCCAGGTCTGTCGTTGTAGGAGAGATTCTTTAGCCCCTTCATCATCTTTCTGGCCTTTTACTGGGCTTTTCAGTAGCTCCGTATCTCTCTTGTACTGAATAACCCAGCACGGGGCACAAAAACCTGCAGGAAAACACTGCTGAAGCCCGGGTTTGAACCAGGGACCTTTAGATCTTCAGTCTAACGCTCTCCCAGCTGAGCTACTTCAGCCCTGCTGGGGCACTAATTTTCACAAAACCTGTTGGAATCTTTCAGCCTTTTCAGACAGGCTTGGTTGACATTAGCTTGTGAGTCAAAAAAAGAAAAAATGTTGTTCCAGGAAACAGAATTCAGACAGACTAGGCTCAAAAGCAACGGTCCAAGGCACTAACGTAGTCTCTTTGTCAATGTACATGACCTCCGTATATGTGTATGTGACTTTAAGAATATGACTCCTGATGTCTGGATATTGCAAGATGTTCCTATATCCTAGCTTGGGAGTCCGAGATATCAGGAACTGTTATCTAATAAATCTCTGTGAGGAAATATCTGCTGCTGCCAAGCTGAACGTTCAAACCCAGATTAAGCGTATTTTTGACACATTTCACTACCAGGTTTTTTTAGCAGACATGGAAAACTCACTGTTCATTTCACATATGTATTTTGGGGAGATGTGAATTTGGAGAAAGATGGTAGATTGTCTGTCCTGGGAGCGGAAGTCCTCTATTAGCAGAATAAGTTGGTGAGCTGGGCAAACGTCTCTCCTGTCACTGCATGAATATGCCTGGCTCCTGATTACTAGCTGGAGAGAGACAGATTGATGTGAAAGGACTAGCCATGCTCCATGGATAACTCCAGATCCTTCTGTCAGCTCTGTGAAAAGATATCAGGAATGTCTGTTATATGCCAATGCTCTTGGCTTGGTCCTCAGCTCAAGGTTGTTGTTTAACTCCAGATTTTAGCTGTAGTTTATGATAGGGACCTTGGTCTTTGGGTACAGCAAAGATACCCAAGCGAGGTCCCCCATGTTCTATTTCTTACCAGCACACCCAAATCTCTACTTACAGAGAAGCAGTTTGGGTATTTTGGATATGTCAGACCAGTTTGGAAACACAACCAGCACATTATGTCCGAGACTGTTATTTGTTTTATTGACAGGGGTGCAAACACCTCTGTGCTTCACTCAGTTTTGATCTCGACTCTGCAGTTAACAGCATGTGCCATGGAGGGAGGAATGCCTGGGTCTAACCCTGGGGAAGAGAACCACATTAGTCAACACAACTGGTAGCCAAGTCTGACACCCTAAACAGCACTAAAAAAAAAAAAAAAAAAAAAAAAAAAAAAAAAAAGATGGTCTGAGGAACGAGACAAGTCAGTGTCTTCAACACCAGAAGCACAGAGCGAGCAGTCTGTGTTTGATTGTCCCCTTTACTCTCTTCTCATTCACAGTCATCTCTTGAGCCCTCCCTACAACCAACTGGTCTTTTTCTTCATCCTCCGTCACCCTTGTCCGTTCACATTCACCTTCCTCATCGGTAGTTCTGTATCTATAGAGACCTAGCTCCATCTTATTTTCCTTGCAATGATCTGTGAGCGACAGAGCCCTTCTCTGATCTCAAAGTAACTGTACTCCTCCATCAGCCCTTCAGGGACACCTGTTTTGTTTCCTTGCTCCGCTTCTATATTTCTGCTTCTTGTCCATTTACACTTACAAACTGACTCCTATACGTGACATAAAAACATTCCAGATCGAGTTCTTGAAAGCTCTACGGTGCCAAGAACAAGTGCACGTAACAAATCCAGGATATCACTAAAGACCATGGCTACCAGACACCAAACCCCAAAACCAATTTCTCTGTTACATTTCGTGTCTGGTAGAGACACTGGTATGAGAGGAACCTAGAATATTGCTCAGGGATTTGGAACCACACAAAAGTGATTAGGTTCCAGCCCTGAAGTGGAAATGAGCAATCATTGACCATCCCGCTCGCTTCCACTCGGACCTCAGGATCCATATGAAAAAGGTAGTTGGGGATTGGCCCCAGTAAGTCTTTCCAATTGTCCGCAAAAGAGGGTGAGGAATAAAACTTGCAAATCTGCCCCCGGCAAAATCATTCACAAACCAAGGCTGTACGTTCAGAGCAGGGCTGGTTATATGTATCTACAGAAGATGCTCACAGGAGCAATTCCTTGAGTTCAGTGACTAAGGATCCTACAAAAGCCACTTGGATCAGACTGCAGGAACAGAAAACTCTGTTATATTTCCCTCATTTGGCTGCTGAAGGAAGTGAGAAAAAGGATTGCATAACCAGATGATTTATTAGAGGATAATTGTGGGGTCCGTCATAAGTGTTTACTTGTATGTAAAGCTCTGCTTTGACGGATTACTAATGTCTGGAGTGTGGACCTGCTCCAGGTTGTTTTTTGTTGTTTTGTTGTTTGTGTTTTTTTTTTTCTTTAAAGACTCTGTCTCTTTTGAAACACCAGTGCCTCTGATTCTGTTGAAAGAGCACTGTTCTGCTCTTCCCTTAAGAGCTGTGAGCTATTTAGTATTACCAGCACTGATGATGATTACTAAATTCCTAGAAGGCCAGATGGGGACACGAGTATGATAGGTAACAAAAACCACAAGAGAAAATCTGATGAGCCCGGCAGGACTTTTTCTCGGCAAATCCCAGCAGTTTGGAAAGGATTCCTGGGGAGGGCTTAATCTTACCAGACTCCTCAAAGGCCAGCATGGCAAATCTCTAAACCCAACCTCACCACTAGACAGAGCCCACAGAAATAAGGAACACTGGTGCTCAGTCCCCAAATTGAATCTCCCTTCAAAACCCAGCCGAAGCACAAATTTTGAACATCAACTCTGGAGGGGCCTGTACGATACCTCAGACGTTATCAGCAGGTGAGTATGGCAAAATGAGTATCCCCTTTCTACCAGCAATAAATATAAGCATCAAGCGTTGTTGTGAGTTACAATTCCGCTCCCTGTAGCCATGCCAGAAATTATATTACCCAGTGACAGTGAGGGAAAGTATTTCCGCTACTGAGGTCAGGTGCAGCATTGTCTTTCCCTAGAAATCACGCCTGTGAGTGCACTGTCGGCTACACTGGGTGGTATTAGGTGTCACCATATGAGCGTTTTGTTCTACTGTCCAACAGCTGCTAGAAATCCAGTCCTGGCACATACCGCACGGCTCAGGGACCAGCTCAGCACATTTGTGCAGTTTTAGTGCAGCCATAACATTCTTTTGCCCAGAGAAACCAATTTACGGAGCCATTCCATGGGGGGTTTCCAGAATCTGGGTTATGCCAATTGCAAAGACAGGCTGGGCCCTATCAAAAGTTTTTTTTTTTCCCCAAATTTAATTAGAACTGACAGACCATGTCACTTCTGGATCCCATTCATCTTTCAACTCTTTCTGAGCTTTTTTTGGGGGAGTGTGTGGGGTGGTCTATGCATTGGGGTTTAGGTCTATCTGGCATGAAGGTGTCACAGCGGAGGAAAGCCTTCTCAAGGCCAGTGGTGCCACCTAATGGGAAAATTCCCAGGGAATCGATTTCTCGGATGTTAAATCCTTATGTGGAGTGTTGCTAGGTGACGTAGAGATGGAAATTAGTAGCTCTGATGTAAGTCTCTCTTTTCTGCTGCTTTACGACCAACCCTCCGTCAGTCTATTCCCTTTTTCCCAGCATCTGAGCCACACACACGAGACCACCCCACGGAAAATTCGTTCTGCTTCTTGCTTAAATCCACTCTCAAGGAATCCCTGAAGCTACTGAAGCATTTTTGACCTTCTTGATGTTCAGAGTCTGTCTGGAGAGGGAATTATCCCAGATATTTGGCTTATGAGGAGCCAAGCACAAAACAAGAGGGAATAAGAGGCTGCCAGGGGAGGGACCAGCACTCTGTGGGTTTTCTCCTTAGTTATACATTTTGCAAATGAGAGGTGAGACAGGCTCTCTGCACTGTAACCTCCACACACTATTACAGCTCAGCAGCATCTGGAATCAGATTGTGGCTCTGCAAAAGAAGCAATAATGTCTCAAAGCAGTCCCTGACAGAAGTTCCCACGTGGCAACCCCCTGCAGCCGCTTCGCATCATAAATAATCATAAGAGTGGGCAGGAATGAGCTGTGAAGCCTGTCCCGGTCTCAAGGGTTTATTTTAGTCCCTGACTGTGTTGTCTTCCCAGCACCTACACCTATTTCCTCATGGCAATCCTGTTCACCACAGCACCACTGCTGCCTTTCTTTTGTAAGAGTGCGTTACAGCGGTTAGAGTAGGGTCTTGGTCTTTCCCAGATCTCATCTCTAGCATCGATGAATCATAAATTTTAAGCTGTCTCAGTCAGGCTTTATTTCAGTTTCGCTGAGGTTGAAAAGGTATTTCCAAGTTTCTTTCCCATTTCTTCCTGGGATGAAGATATTTGCAAGTTCTTATAGGTATCCAAAACCACCAAAGAACATTATGTTATGTAATGATGAAGCATGGTTTCTGCGGTTCTTGGGGAGAGAGCACAGGGGAAGGTATGGGGGATCCAGCCCCACGTTCAGTGCTCACTGAGCTGAAATGCCACCCTAAGAGGCGAGATGGCAGGTCACAAAACCCCTGTGCAATTCCATGGTGAAGAAGGGATTAACATTTAGGGCAGAGGGGAGAAACGTGCAATTAAGCAGGCTAAAATTGTTAATTCTAGCAAGGAGTTAAGCTCTGCTAATAATGATGACTCTGCAGCTATGCCTGGTGCTGCTCAAAGCCTTGAAAGCTACCTGCCAGAGGCGGATGGGCACTGGCAATTTTCCTCAGAGGTCAGGTGATTTCACAGAATCACAGAATCAACCGGGTTGGAAAAGACCTTGAAGATCATCCAGTCCAACCGTTAACCCAGCACTGACCGTCCCCAACTCCCCCAGACCCCTCAGCGCTGGCTCAGCCCGACTCTTCAACCCCTCCAGGGATCCCGGGGACTCCCCCCTGCCCTGGGCAGCCCATTCCAACGCCCAACAGCCCCTTCTGCACAGAAATCCTTCCTCAGAGCCAGCCTGACCCTGCCCTGGGCAGCTTGAGGCCATTCCCTCGGGGCCTGGCGCTGGGGCCTTGGCTCCAGAGACTCATCCCCCCTCTCTGCCCCCTCCTGGCAGGGAGTTGCCGAGGGCCAGGAGGTCTCCCCTCAGCCTCCTCTTCTCCAGACTGAAC
>NW_020799095.1:152102603-152112359 GCF_003259725.1 Athene cunicularia
CAGGGCCACCTTCCACCAGCCCAGGTTGCCCAAAGCCCCGTCCAACCTGGCCTTGAACCCTTCCAGGGAGGGGGCAGCCACAGCTTCTCTGGGCAGCCTGTGCCAGGGCCTCACCCCCCTCACAGGGGAGAATTTCTGCCTTAGATCTGATCTAAATCTACCCTTTTTTACTTTAAAACTGTTCCCCCTCATCCTATCCCTCCGCCCTGATGACGAGTCCCTCTCCCCTTTCCTGCAGCCCCTTTCAGCCCTGGGGGGCCGCTCTAAGGTCTCCCCGGCGTCTTCTCTTCCCCAGCTGAACCCCCCAACTCTCCCAGCCTGTCCTCACAGGGGGGGCTCCAGCCCCCCCAGCATCTCCATGGCTCTTCTGGCCCAGCTGGAGCAGATCCATGTCCTGATGTTGGGGGATATGAGGAGATAACACTTGGCTGTTCTGTTCCCCCCTTGGAGTGTCACGGGCTGGTTCTCTTCACTTGGGGACAGGGACAAAAGAGGTGGGGAGAGGGCTGGGGCGAACACCAAGAAGCTCCTGACAGGGAGAGTTAAGAGGAAGCCGTGAAATTCCTAATCCCCCCAGACAGTCGTACTTGTCGGAGCGTTACCCCTGAATGTGCTGAGCTTCAGCTTGTGGAGCCTGAGCATCGTCAGGCCTTGTACTGTCAGCGCGACTGCGCCCGCCCGCCCGCTGCTGGAAACCCCATCCCCGCGTCTGCTGGAGCAGGAGCCCAGATCCCCGTCCGGGAAAGTCCATGGGGCGAGGCCCGGGGATGTCACAGCTCAGACCAGGATATAAGTGACCCTGAGGCCTGCCCTGGTTTAAACCAGGAGAGGCGGCTGGGTTTAGGAGGGTGCGGGCGAGGTGCCGCTCCCCTGCGGCCCTGGCTGGGCCCACTGGCTCTGTTAACGCTCTCGGACAGCGGAGGGGAGCAGAGCGCAATGAAGTAACCTCAGCAGCTTGTTTTGCCTCTAAACACACACACGCACGCTTCCTGCACAGCTTGCCAAACTCCAGGCCGGCTCTCAGAGGTCAGTCCCGAGCTCCTCGCCAGCGCTGGGGAAATTGCTCTGTGCTGAAAATCTCTGTCACCAGTTCGGTCCTTCAAGAGTGCTAGAGATTCCTGGTGGCTTAACTCTCGGTGTGCAGGAGACTCTGCTTCCCTTCCCGCTCCCTTGAACCCAGAGTCATCCCCCAGCAAGGCACTTGCAGCGTGGTGTGGAAAATCAGACTGTAGCGCTGGAAATGAGGAACATGCAGAAGAGTTACACCACCAGGAAGCCTCTCAAGTTCCGCTTTGCGGGCTGTGAAAGTGAACTGAAAATTGAGGAATCAGAAAGAGGAAGGCTTTATGGCTGCCAAGCAGTGAAAGGGGGAAATTTGAGGTTTTATCTTATATTTAGTCCCCAACGTGCATGGATAGTCACAACCTTGATGTTTCTGCAAGTGGGAGTTGATCCAGTCTCGTACGCAGGGTGATGGTCGGTTCAATAAGGTGTTGGGCTTTCCATAAAATAAAACTCAACCGCTGGGCAGAGCTTTTCTGTTTGAATTACTCGTTTTCAAACTCGGTGTTCGCAATGTAAATTCAAAATCAAATTTACTCCTTGTAAGCACGTTTTTACGGGGCAACGATAGCTGTAAGTGTGCTGGATTTCCGACTGAATTTAAATTCTAGAATGTGTGCCTGGAAAGGTTGGGAGGGGGTTTATCTCAGCCCAGCTACAAGGTGCCATGAGAATCGCAAGGTGAAGGAGCAGGGTTGGACAGGGGGTTAAAGAAACTTGCCGAGAGCTTCCAGAGAAAAACCTCTGCCTAGAGCTGGAGAGCGCTGGTAGCCCAAAAATTTGGAACTTCTCCAAATGCTGCTCGGAAGAGGCTCTGAGGGGGCAGTCTGCTGACAGGGTGCAAACCCAAATATTCACAAACTGGCCTTTGAAACCTTGGCTTTTCAGGTTCCTGCCCCCACCCTGCCTTCTCCCTCTTTAACCCCCAGCTTCTGCAGTACCGGAGCCATTGCTTGTCCTCCCCTGGAACGGCGCAGGAGCTCCTGGGCTGCTTCCAGGGGTGGGTTCCCAGCACGGGGCTGGTTTTCGGGGTGTAATGCTGGTCCTGCGCTGTCTTGCTCCATGCTTGTTTACACTGGGCGCTTTGCTTCCCTCCTGAGTGTGGCTCTGCCTTTTTGGTCACAGGACCCTGTCCTGTGTTTGCCCTGCCCCTGGTTCTTGTCAGACCCTTTAATGAGCTGATTTAACACACAAATACCTGATTTTCACAGAATCCCAGAATGATCTGGGTTGGAAAAGCCCTTGAACTCCTCCAGCCCAACCATGACCCTCCCCTGACCGTTCCCAGCTCCCCCAGACCCCTCAGCGCTGGCTCAGCCCGACTCTTCAACCCCTCCAGGGATCCCGGGGACTCCCCCCTGCCCTGGGCAGCCCATTCCAACGCCCAACAGCCCCTTCTGCACAGAAATCCTTCCTCAGAGCCAGCCTGACCCTGCCCTGGGCAGCTTGAGGCCATTCCCTCGGGGCCTGGCGCTGGGGCCTTGGCTCCAGAGACTCATCCCCCCTCTCTGCCCCCTCCTGGCAGGGAGTTGCCGAGGGCCAGGAGGTCTCCCCTCAGCCTCCTCTTCTCCAGACTGAACCCCCCAGTTCCCCCAGCCGCTCCCCAGCAGACCTGTGCTCCAGACCCTGCCCCAGCTCCGTTGCCCTTCTCTGGCCACGCTCGAGTCACTCAATGGCCTTTTTGGGGTGAGGGGCCCAGAACTGAACCCCCTCAGCGAGGGGCGGCCTCCCCAGTGCCGAGCCCAGGGCTCAGATCCCTTCCCTGTCCCTGCTGGCCACGCCAGTGCTGACACCAGCCAGGATGCCGTTGCCCTCCTTGGCCGTTTCCAGTGACTTTTCCTACCATATCCCTTGCCTTGAACCCAAGCAACCAGAAAGAGGTTCATCTGTAGGAATGGTGGGGTTGGGAACTCTGTGAGTCCAAAGCTTGATGATCAGAGATTGGGGGAAGTCCCCTGAGGAGCTGGGCAAGAACAGGCTGAGCTCCAGCGTGTCAGCTCTCACTGTAGCTGGCTTTTTTTTTTTTTTTTTTTTTTTTTTTTTTTTTTTAATAATGCTTCACTGTGTAGTGATTTCATGAGTATTCAACCCCCTAAAAACAACATCACCTGAGTCATATTGACCTCAGCCATAGGAGTGAGGGTGCAGGATGGATATCTGGGGAGGACATGAGAGAAAATGTTCAAGTTGTCACGCAAATAGCCTGCAGTCAGGATTTAGCTCCTTGAGTACTTTCTTCTGCCTCCTTCCTCTAGCCTGTGGTGCTGTGAGAGGTGAACTGAGCATCTTCTACCTACACTCAGCCCACAGACCTGACTGGACAAGATAACCTGGGAGGAGAGGGTGGATGTATGGTGCTGTGGATGGGCCAAGACAAGCACAGCCTCAAGAGGTGTTTTTTGGTTGTTGTTTTTTTTCTTTTTTTATCAGTTGTTGGGGTCATTAGTTGGTGTTCGAAGCAGAGACAACATGTGCTCTTGTATCTGTCCCAAAAGTTAGTTGTTTAACCCTGTCTCTCAAAAAAAAAATCCCACCGCAACAAGTAGCAACCCTATCTGAAGTTAAGTTCCTCCAAGCATCTCTGCTGGATGAAAGGAGGAGTCTGTGGCAGGGGAGACCATTTGTAAGACAGTAGCACCTTTGCACTAGTGCCCAGATGTGGTTTCCATGCACCAGGCAGGATGATACTAGCGGGTATCACCCACTTCTGCTGCAGCAGCTCAATTGCAGAGTTTTAATTTCTCTGCATCCCTCTTCCTCAACCTGAAGCTCTTCAACTCACTTCCCATCCCTGGGAAGATCTGGCGAAGGCTCCTGTGGCTTGCTTGGACTTGCATGTTTTGAGTCGTTGCCTCACAGCCTACCCCTGATTTCACCCTTTCCATTCTGCTCCCATCCGGACGTTGTGCAAACCAGAGGTGCCTGTTTACCATCTCAGAGCTGCATCGCTTAACTCCTCTGTCCTTCCTGAACTGAATCTGCATGTAGAGAAGTAGCTGTTTAAAAGTCAAAGATTTAGCGTAACAACTCTCCCGCCCTTTCTAGATGCAGACTTCAGGGAGGGAAACTCTTGCCCCTTTAACAGAAATCTGTGTAGTTCCAGATGTTTAAACTAAACAAATATTTTATGGAGGTAGTTTGGGATTTGCTGTGTTTTCCCCAGGAATGCTGAGCAGGAGCTCAGTAAAACTAGTAAAAGAAAAAAAAATTCCATTGGTTCTCCTGTGCCTCTGTTCCCTCATTAGTAAAAGGATTCTCAAGAGAGCTCGCAAGCATTTGAGGCTGGAAAGTGCTCAGATCGGAGAAGCACTTCAGCCCTCAGTCTGAGCAATAAGTGGCCTTTTAGCTATTCCCCATCCTCCAAAGCACCTCAGATAGACAGGTAACCCTAATGCTGATAGACATTGAAGTCCTGAAACATAAATGTCTCTGCCCAAACACCCCTTCCCAGCATCCTTTACCTCTAGCCTAAGTGCAGTCTGCCCTCACTTCCACTCACAGCAAAAAAATTGGGGCAATCATAAAATCATAGAAACATAGAGTGGTTTAGGTTGGAAGTGACTTTAAAGATCACCTAGTCCCAGTGGTCCCACCATGGGGAAGGACACTTTCCACTAGCCCAGGTTGCCCAAAGCCCCGTCCAACCTGGCCTTGAACCCTTCCAGGGAGGGGGCAGCCACAGCTTCTCTGGGCAACCTGTGCCAGGGCCTCACCACTCTCACAGTCAGAAATTTCTTCCTCATATCTAATATAAATCTTCCCTTTTTCATTTTAAAGCCATGACCCTTCATCTTACTCCTATACTTCCCGGTAAAGAGTCCCTGCCCCTCTTTCCTGCAGCCCCTTTCAGCCCTGGGGGGCCGGTCCAAGGTTTCCCTGGAGCCTTCTCTTCTCCAGCTGAACCCCCCAACTCTGCCTGTCCTCGCAGGGGGTGCTCCAGCTCCCCGAGCATATTCATGGCCTCCTCTGGATCTGCTCGAGCAGGTCTATGTCCCTCTTATATTTTGGGTCCCCACGCTGGACACAGCACTGCAGGTGGGGTCTACTGAGAGTAGAGTAGAGTAGAGTAGAGTAGAGTAGAGTAGAGTAGAGTAGAGTAGAGTAGAGTAGGAGAATCCCCTCCCTCAGCGTGCTGGCCACACTTCTCTTGATGCAGCCCAGGATGTGATTGGCTTTCTGGGCTGTGAGTGCATATTTCTTGTTCATATTAAATGAAAGAATAAAAATAAAGGAACTGCTGGCCACACACTTGAAGCAGCTGAGCTGGGACGGTCAGTAAGACCAGCTTATCTAATGGCTCGTGTAATGGTGCAGAGCCCACTCAGCCCCACCATGGGGCGAGCGACAGGTCACACAACCAATCAAGAGAGAAGAGACATCAGGAAAACCCAGGCCAAGAGCCGCCTCTCCCGAAGTATCAGCCCCCCATGGATTTCTCTGGTGGAGGACCAGCTGGGAAGCTGACAGAAAACAGACTGGAAAACTTTTCTGTTCTCTTGGCCTATTATGTCATACATTGCACCATGATGTGCAATCGTTTAACTAGACTTAAATCACTCTAAACTACATCCATTACCTCCAATAATCACCCTTCTTTCCAAATGCTGACACTGTTTTATTCCTAAACACAACAATCTTGCTACCTTCCCTGTAATTGTATAACATAGGTGGCTCATCGCTGCCTCTTAAATAAATAGAAGAATTATGTTCCACAGTATGCACCTAGTCGCACATAATTCACTCTGTCTTCAATTGTTTTAAATGGAAATCCATTTAGAAACGATTGGAGGGTACATCTGCTTAAATGTAAAAAGGGTTTTTTGGGGGGAAAAAAAAAAAACAAACAAACAACACAAAAAAAACACCCAAACGTAACAAAACAATTCCCAAATCTAACTATTATTGTTTAACAACTTAACTTTTAATCACAGTCCCCAAAACTGGATAGAACAAAGTGGATGTTGTTTGGTTATGCTACGGGTCGGTAAAACAGCTCCAGCTTCATCAGCAGCCCTTGTGCGGGGGCTGTTTCAGAGCACTGACAAAACACTGACAAAACTTATATACTGCAGGTAGCACGAGGGTGAATCTGGGAATGTAGGCAACGGACACCACCAAGGTCTGACGCTCTCTGTCTCTACTTGACTTCCCTCAGCCCAGAAGGAAAGACAGAGCCACCACAAAGTTTCATGAAGTTTATAGCAGGGTCCTGCAAAGAGCAAGGACCGGAGCAAACATGTGGGCATGGGGAAAAGGGCTGGAGCATCTTTAGCTCCCTCCACAGCAACCTCCTGCAATCGAGGGCCATCAGTTCACTTATCTGCTTCAGCCTTTGCAAGAATCCCTCCTCCCCTCAGGGTCTCTCTGTTTTAACAGTAGGATCCAAAGCTTTACCCCATCCTAAGTCTGGGGGCGTGATTCAGCTTCGTTCTTTGTCCATACAAAACAATCTTTACGATAAGGAGTAAAAAAAAAAAAAAAATGGATGTGTAAACCAGAATGGACTATGGCATATCTCTATGAAATGTATGATCTGGAGGATGGGAGGTTCTGCATCCTCATGGGTATCACAATTCTGTCCTAGACCTGAAAGCTAGACACACGTACTACCCTCTCTCAGCCTCAAAGAGTGCTTTTTTCTAACCCTGGGGGACTTCCCCACGTCCCCACTCCTCTCACATATGACCTGTATGCTGCACCTTTTCATAGTGTCTTCTCCAAAACTCCACTATTGTGCATGGCTAAGCCTTGGCTGCTAATTTTGCACCTCCTGCAAAGCACACAATAACATTTCTTGGACAGACAGACATTTCCTGCCAAGAATTGAGACTGTACATGCCAGCTGGTTGTGTTTTATTGAGTATGTTGGGATAGAGGAAGCATAAGCTTCATGACTTTTAGAAGTCAGGTAGCTAACACCAGGCTATTGGGAGGTCTTCACTTAGGATCCAGGTCTGGAAATCTCCCCTGAGAGAAGGTGGCTAAGCCAGCCTACTCTCACAAAACTTTACTGCTTGAGACATATGCGAAGTAATTTGTCTATTGCACTTGGCAGTTAGAGAGGAGATGGAGTTTCAAGTCCCCAGCCTGTATGAGAAGACCAGAACTTTTAGAACCAAAACTCATACTCTGCTCACCAGGCTGTAGGTACCCTGGAGAACTTCAGCTCAGCCAACTGAAGCTGGTTCACTGTTATTAAGCACTTATTCATCACGTCAAGCTTTAAACCCCAAGTGTCTGTGTAGAGCTTTATCTTGATGACAGAGATGCTCAAACAATAGGTTTGGGGCCAAAGCTATTTCATGAGCTTTCCAAGTGCACCTCCGGTGGTGGGATTGTTACTCCCTGGGCAGCTGTGGGCTAATGCAAGTGTTTCCCGATAATGAAAATCCACATCACCGTTTAGTCCACAGCTTCAACAGGAAGGATCCCAGTCCAGTGCAGGATGTCCTCTAACCTTGTCAAGGTGATTCCATCAAGTGGTTTCTGACAAATGAGTTAGATTTTGGGGCAAGGTTTTGAGTCCTGAATTTTTTGAGTGATACCGGCCTTGGGCTGCTGTGTGTCAGAACCTTTCTCTTGTAACCGTGCAATGAGAGGCCCAGGCTGGAGGGTATTTCCATAGAATGTGGATAGGATCAAGCCCTGCAGAAAACATAAGCCTGGCAGAGCAAAGACCCTTAGTGAATCCATCTCCTCCTCATCATTTTGACATGTGAAACATGGGAATAATTGACCTTCTCTTTTACTAGGGTGTTAGAAGGGCATTGTTTTAAAGCTCGGGAGATCCACGAGCAGTAAACAAGATAATGTCACTAATAAGCCAGCCCCAAGCCATGCAATTGATTCATCACGGCTAATGCATCCAGCCTGAAATGGACCTGAGTGACAGCTGAGTTTGATTAAAAGATTGACAGGTTTGAGAGCGAGAAGCATTGACCCAAAGGGACTCACGATGGATTATCTGGGTCCTGTGTGGGCAGGACTGACATTGCCTGTGGTGTCCAGGATCAAACATCATCCAAGATCTGGAGGGGAAGAAGCCTTGTTCTTCCCCTTCTCCCCATATTTCTCATGTTGACGTGTTACTACAGTGCAAATAAAACTTCTGGACAGGCTGGATGCTAGGATGTAAAACAAGAGTATCCTGTGCATTCCCATCCAAAATAAGTTTTTCCTTCCCCCTCTCCCCTTCTCCATGTTCCAGTTTCTTCTGCAGACACCAAACTTTCAATCTTCATCAGGAAAAAAAAAAATAAAAAAATGTTCTAGCCACAAAATGACTGCACTCCAGCTTTCAGAATTGTCATCCCCCAGGTGGGAAAAGACAGCGAGAAAAAAACCTGTAAACAGAAAATAGCAGAGCAACTCCCACTCACTGAAGCTGCCTGCCTCTCCCTCGGAAGGAGGCTCAGAGATGAGTCACGGCAAAAATCATCCCTCTCCCCACGGGGCCGGGGCTCTGCCTTGCCCACCTGCCTTCCCCCGCTGAGGAGGCGGGTAGTGCAGCCCCCTAGGCACTGCCTGTGAGTCAGGGGACCCTGAGGAGTCAGAAAAGTCCCTGAGGACTGAGGTAAAGCCACCTGCCAGCTTCTGCTTATCTGACATTCAAAGGGTATTTTATCCCAGCAGGGTACAGCAGTTTTAGAGGGTGAAATGTGGTGGAGAAGCCCCCACCAGTCTCCCTGCGGCTCTCAGAAGTCTGTAATCTTGAGTCCCTTTGGGGATGCTGAATATCTGAACCACCTGGGGTTTGTAGGAGGGTGGTCAGACCTCCCGACACAGCGACAGCTTGTCCCTATACAGAAATTATTTCAGGATCAGTGCCCAACCCAAGAGCAGTGCGAGGGGGAGATTTCAGGGTTTTAGCTACAGACCAGTATTGCTGAGAACTATTAAGCAAATAGGCAGAACTAAATCTGTGAATAAACTTCGTCCTTCACCATTGGTCCCTGGCTTATTTTATGCTTAATTTAATACTTGCGATGGCAAAAGGTGTTATTGTATCTCATGGGAATTCAGACCCTCACCCCTTCCCAGAAAAAAATGAAAATGCTTGAACTGAGGGTTCCCACAGCCAGGAAGAAGAGTCTAAATATAAAGCTGTAAAGCAAAGAGCTTCTGTGTTACTTAATATATGTGAAACTGGGGGGAAAAAAAAAAAAAAAAAAAAAACAACTTTGGCCCTCAGTCTGAATTTGCCAATTATTTCAGGACCAAACCCTATATTTCTGTTAGCAAAGTATTATGTCCTAGATTAAAGGGAGAACTTCACTTATAACTCAAATAAATGTCCACCTGATGTCTAAGAGGACAGAGGGAAGAATGACTTCCTCCCAAATGTCACACTAGCATCAAAACTGTCTGTTTATTAGATCTTAAAGTTATTCCAGACATGCAACTAATGATCATCCAGCAAAAGCCAGATGGGAAAAGACCAAAAAAAGAAAAAAAAAAAAAAAAAAGGAAAAAAAGATGTTGTTGTTGGAAAGTTTTGAAAACAAGAAAACTGTATGTTTGCTGAGTCTTCCCCTATCTGCTCCTCTCTGTGGCAGTAACTGCATTTGCTGTGGTATTTCACTCTGTTGTTGCAGTCTTAAGTAACAGGCCTCAACTAATTGCAGGATTTTTCCTGCAAATATATGGCCTGGTTGCTTTTAGCCAGCTTTTTTTTTTTTTTTTTTTTTTTTTTTT
>NW_020799095.1:152112409-152141898 GCF_003259725.1 Athene cunicularia
TTTTTTTTTTTTTTTTTTTTTCTCAACATCACTCCAGGATGTAAAAAACCCCTAATTTTCCCACCATCCTAATGCAGGCAAAAATTATCAGCAGATAGTTGTGTCCATTAAGACACTAAGAGCCAGAAGATTTGTCAGATCACGTGGACAACAACCGCTGGCATCTCCCCTGGGTGGTGAAACCCACAAACGGTGAAGAACTCTGGGATTTCAGGCCACATCCTTGTCTGGGTGTTGTTTCTGCAGCTCTGGGTATGACCTACCATACCTAGGGAGGATGCTGTGGGCTCTGTGGAGCGTTGACCTTTCATTCTGGGTGGTGTGGGCAGGGGAAGTCCACTCTCTCACTTCACTTGCCTTTTAGCAACACAAAATTGACAATCTCCTGCTGAGAAAGGGACTGGGGTTTCATCTCAGAGCTTTTTTTTTTTTTTTTCTTCCTGAGCTAGAAAGATACAGGCTGTTAGCTAATGACACACAGGGATTAAAACAAAAAAAAAAACAAAAAACAAAAAAACCCACAACCTTCTGTTTAAAAGCCCTTCTGTTGCTTAAGTGGTTGAGTTTGGAAAATGCCAGCTGAATATTGTATGTAGAGAGGGATAGAGATGCTTAGAAGCAGATATATATATATATATTTTAAAAATATAAATTACTCTTTCGGTGGAACAGCACAAATATCTGTAAAGCTGTGGACAGATTTGCAGATAGATGATATTTTCCCAGTAGCGGGGGGAGTCTCTTTTGTTGGCAGAAATCTGTCGTGCAGGACAAGCCCGCACGTCTCCGCATCGCACTCACACTGACAACATAAAATCTAATTGGAATAATACCCACACGCAGCTGCTGGGCTTCCCCCAGGAGGAGACGCAGCCCACACATGGTGTAGGTGGGTGCAGGCAATGTAGGTCATGGCACACCGTTTTGCTTTGTGAGGGCAAACCTTCCTGGTGGGTGATTGACAAGTGTTTCCCTCTGCATCTTCAGCAAGTCTAGCAGACACTGTTAGCTCAGGGGTTGTCTAATTATACCCGGTGTGTTAGGACAGAAACAAGAGATGAATCTGTAAAACTCAGAGCCCGGCGAGAAGTTGGATCAAGGATGCCTTCCAGTTCTCACCTAAATGTTTTTTTCAGCTCCTTCTGGTGCAGGAACATTGCAGGGTCAGAGTACGGAGGAGACCGTATGATTCCCGGCATGCCAACAGCCTGAATCATGACAGGGGAGATCTTTTCTATAGGTAAATACTTTAACTGGTGCATTTTGACAGCCATTAATGCAACAGAAAAACCAGAGGATTTTGGTTATAGCCAAGTGGTGAAATAGAGCACTTGTAGAAGGTGTCCAGGTCTGGAGAACGTGTATTGGTAAGTGCACCTGGGGCAGTACAACACTCTAGACTCACCCTCCCAGGCTGTGGGTGAGTTGGCTGGCCTCTGGGACAGAATTCTTCAAGACATTTTCACTATCCAAAAGCAGTCACTAGCCATAGGATGACTGTATCCTTGACCAGGATAAGTCAGGTGCATCACTATTGACTAATTAACTTTCCTCAACTATTGTGTTCAGTTTTGGGCCCCTCACCCCAAAAAGGCCATTGAATGACTCGAGCGTGGCCAGAGAAGGGCAACGGAGCTGGGGCAGGGTCTGGAGCACAGGTCTGCTGGGGAGCGGCTGGGGGAACTGGGGGGGTTCAGTCTGGAGAAGAGGAGGCTGAGGGGAGACCTCCTGGCCCTCGGCAACTCCCTGCCAGGAGGGGGCAGAGAGGGGGGATGAGTCTCTGGAGCCAAGGCCCCAGTGCCAGGCCCCGAGGGAATGGCCTCAAGCTGCCCAGGGCAGGGTCAGGCTGGCTCTGAGGAAGGATTTCTGTGCAGAAGGGGCTGTTGGGCGTTGGAATGGGCTGCCCAGGGCAGGGGGGGAGTCCCCGGGATCCCTGGAGGGGTTGAAGAGTCGGGCTGAGCCAGCGCTGAGGGGTCTGGGGGAGTTGGGAACTGTCAGTGCTGGGTTAATGGTTGGACTGGATGATCTTCAAGGTCCTTTCCAACCAAGATGATTCTGTGATTCTGTGATTTTGGAGAACAAAGGCCCCATGAGTGCTTTAACCACTGAGCTATTGCTTTTGATGGGAAAGGACTGGCATCTAGAATGTGCAAATTATGGTCAGCATGGAGACCACTGCTATGAAAGCGTTAATCTTCTCATGGAGTCCCTTCTGTCTGTTGACTGGAGAGGCACTACAGATGATCAGCACAGGACAAACACCATGTAGTGGATGGTTTCACGTAGACAGTGAATTCCTCCTCATTGAGGAGAATTTTCACTATAACTCACCCTTGTAGTTAGTGATCTGGAGACACCTTCCACCACATTCACTTAAAGTTGGTCAGCTGCCACCAAGTAACTGTGGTGACTGCCTTCCTCCCCTGTTACAGGACAGAAGTCTGGTGCTATAAGTTTGCCTGTAGAAGTCCAGGCACATTCCAGGACACCAAAATCACGGCAGACAGTTCTGTTTCTGGAGAAGTCCTCTTTGTTCAGAGGAGACACCACAAACTTACCAAGAAATAGCAATAGACATTATTTCTTTTAGGGCTGTATTGCCCTGGGAAATCCTGGGGTTTAAAAAAGAGAGAGCTCTGAGGATTTTAACACGTCAACTTGAAGGCTGTTTCTTCAGCGATGTCTTTTCCACTTGTAGGGATGTTTTGGGTTAAGAGGCTGTGGATTTGAGTCCGTTCTGCTTAACAAAATCAACTGCTAATTCAGATGACGGGATCTTTATTGAAGCTGACACAGAACATAAATTTGTATTTAGAGGAAACTCCAAGCGACCCTTCTTTGGCATTAGCTCATTCGACACAGGTAGAGCTAAGGACACGTTGAACCAGAAAGGCGATGTATGAAAGACAAGTAGCTGCAAAAACTAGGTTTTAGCTGTAGATTTTGGCTGCAGTGGAGTACAAACTGTTTATTCATGGTCGTAATGCTGGAGTTCACGACAGTGTAGCCAACTTGCTCCTGTGAGTTGAGTCATCTGGCTTAAATGTGAACCCGAAAGATCCTCGAGAGTCACATCACATCCCTGGAGTATAGCTCGTGTATACATGATCCTTGTGACGTCGTGTATGTGCAAGTTACGGTCCTATCGATCCTTTTCCCCCCATCTTCCCCCCTTCAGTTCTTGCCCAGCAGTGGCTGAGTGCCCATTTACACCTCCACAGATGAAAAGACTCGTAATTAAAGAATCAAATTTAGCAGAGAGATCACTGGATGAAGGATATGTCGCAGCAAGATTTCTGATGCAGTTATCAGAGACCTATTGGAACTTACTAAGGGCAGAGCAAATATTGCAGATTTTCATTCCTCAGTTCAATTTAACATGGCAAGAAATTTAACTTTAATGGCAATTAATAGAGATTTTTTATTTTTTATTTGATAACGTAGTAGCTCTTAAAGTCCCAATACTATATGCCAGACAGAGTGATGTGGAGGTCACAGCTCTAAAGAGCACTTAGTTTAAAGGTCCAAATCAGAGCCACTCTTCCCAGTAAATGATTCTATTATACCTAAACCCTTGGGTTGGAACAGATGAAAAATGCATGTTTGGTAAATTCAAAATTATTCCCAAGTTTGTGTTAGTTTCATAAATTACTGGGTGTCAGACAGAGAAACAAAAAACGAGCAGGAAGCACAAAATCTGTAAGAGATAAAGCGTCTCATTAAAAAATAAAATCTTTTGACTTCTGATTGGAAATGACATTTGTTCAATCGGAAGTAATTTTTAAGAGAAATCAAAAACCGAGCACTGAAGTGAAAGGTTCCCTTTGAGTGAAAGCATTATCTACTTTTCAGTCTACCAGAGAAAAACAATGTTTGATCAGACTCTATGCAAAATATGCTATCGGGCTTTTTTCTTTCCCAGAAATGCTGAAGACCAGGAGAAAAATAATAAATTGTTTTCCCACACAGCTCTCATATTAGGGAGGTTAATGTCTGTGCTGCAAATGCGTTTATCAGAAGCGAAGACACGGGATCTGAATGGAGTTCATGTTACTTTTATACAAACTCTAATAAAGTTTCCCACTTCTGGAAATTATCCCGAAGCCTATTACTCTCTTGAACATCAATATTCAGAGTGGTTAGCGGTTCGTTTCGGTATTCCCCACACAGTCCTTAATAAATTGTCTGGTCAGCTAGTGATGTGAAAGCTGCAGAAAATACGATAGCGAGTCAGTAAGGTACCAAGAAGACATTTTAAAATAACGATGGGTTGCCCCACTTTTTTTTTTTTTTTTTTTTTTTAATGTGCATCATTTCAAAAAGTCGTGCTCTGTGGAGATCGAATTCCCGGCAGAGATTTATGGAGTGGACTTGGAGGTGCTTCAGGAACCGGGATTTCTGCCATTGAAAAGCAGATTTACAGACGTGCATGCACGCCTCTCTTTCTGATTCCCTTCTAAGTAGAGCACAGGCTATGCGCACAGCAGATGAGGGAGAAAAACATCCACATTTCACAGGCAAAGTAGGTAATATCAGAATCTCGTCTGAGGGGATGGGAAGGGTTTAGTTTGCACATTCAAATTTATATGGAAATAGATAAGAGTAGGTATCCTTTTCATTAATGAAAAGTAGATCCCTGAGGGCTGTCTGGATGGGGTTGTTTGGTCTTTACAAATCCAAGACCATGCTTTTGGGGGGAAGAATCTTTTTTCTTCCTCTAACTCAGATAGGGGGATTTTACAGCCTAAAGAGTAACTTCTGTTCTGTGCTTCAGATCAGAAAATCCAATTTCGTGCCTACAGTGCACTACGGAATAACGGAAAAGCCCAAACTTTTTTGTTCTCAGTGGTGCCTGGCACATTCAACTTAACCTTGAAGGTTTTATTTGATGGAGATCTCCTCTCTTTGTTCAGCCTCAATAAATAACAAGTGAGATACGACTCTATTTTGCAGACCAGTTTTCATCTAACCTAAAACTGAGAGCCAAAAATTATGAAGGTGTTTGTCTCTACTTGCTTGTTTACAGGGCCTTCCTCGTTCCCAAAAGAAATCAGTCTAGCCTGATCTCGGAGGCCTTTGGTGATGGACACTGCAATTCTTGAGCAATCTATTTCACCATTTCACTAACTTTAGTGTTAGGAAGCTTTTTTCCCCAAATGCTTTTTTTTTTTTTTTTTTTTTTTTTTTTTTTTTTTCCTGCAGGGCAAACCTGTCCTTCTTGTGGTACTCAGCACAGTCAAAAAGAATAATCTATTCCTTTGTGCTAGCAAGCATATAAGCTATTCTTTATCTGCCTGGAACTACTTTTAATTAGCAAATATAACCAGCGTGGAGACTTGGATGAAATGTGCTGCCTGAACCATTATAAATCTGGAAATAAGCCCATCTGTTCCATTTTTCCCACTCCCAGGGTTCAATAATTCTATGTTCAATGAAACCTTGGGACCATGGGCGCCACATCCTCCTACATTTAACTTCAGGTTGTCAAATCCTGCTCCCAAACTTGGACAAGGGTTCTCCTAATTAGCCAAACTCTGTAGCGCTGGGTATTTGTGCATAAGGTGTTGGAGCATACTGAGCTCTGTGTTCCTGAGCAAGCCAAGATGGAAGTTCAGCCCTCAGACAAATACTGAATGGAGCGGAGAAAGCTTGAGGTTAAATCTGATTTACATCTGTGTCTGCGTTCACATGCATACCTAGGAGAAACTTTTGCTAAAGGCTGGAAATTTGTCATCACAGAAGAAAACGGTGTCACTGGAGAAGAAAATGTCATGGCAGTAGCCAGTAATGGGCACATAGGGAAAAGCGTAAAAACGGAGTTCATAATGGAACAACACATACTGCAACCTGAAGTTCAGCTCTCTCTTTTCAAAGCTTGAACTAAATCTATATTTGTGTGCAAACGGTGTGGATGGTCCCCACAAGCTGGTACACATTAAGCTGACCTTCCAATTCCACAAATCTACCAGCAAGAGTCTTATGGAAATCTGTTCAAGCCAGTATAGTCAC
Organism: Athene cunicularia; assembly: GCF_003259725.1. Taxonomy (NCBI): domain Eukaryota; kingdom Metazoa; phylum Chordata; class Aves; order Strigiformes; family Strigidae; genus Athene; species Athene cunicularia. The sequence continues at coordinate 152,118,419 of NW_020799095.1, forward strand.
AACAGAGGCAATCAAGACCTAAAAAAAAAATTTCTTAAAACAAGCAAAATATGAAATATCCAGCAGTGAAGTCTCTGCCAAAGCACAGACTCAACTCAATTTTCAGGACCGCAGGTGCAGTTAAACACCAAAAGCTTCTGCCTCTAATATTTGAAGGAGCTGTTGTTTTAACTTTCTGTTTGCATCAGTATCTGGTAGCTCTTAAGATGACAGTTTATTTGTAACTTATTCACCCTGACACCCACTGAGCGATGAAATGTACCCCTGGGACATTCTTTTTTTCTTTTTCCTCTCCCATCTCACGCTTTCATTCCTTCATACATTTCCACAGGTTCATAATAACTTTGCTTGGCCTCACTACTCTCATTGCTCCCCTCCCCAGGTTATTTACCAAATGGAGCTACTGCTGCAGAAAGGGCAAACAGATTAAGGAATTCGGAGCTCCAATGTGTCGATAAGAAATTTGCATCTCTCTCTGCACATGCCCAAGTGAGAGGGGTGAAAGAGGCACAGCAGTTAACCTTTGCTCTGCCTTCTGGATCCTGGGGACATGGGAGCAGAAAATAACCAACTCTTGGGTTTGCAGAGTACATTCAAGTATCCGGGCTGCAGCGTTTCCTCAGCCACCCATCTCTAGAGAACATACCGTGAAAATAACTGTATAATTTTGTCTTTTACATTTTATTAAGCATGATGTGTGAGCCACTGTTTGAGTACAATACTGCCTAGACACACATTTGGTCCGACAAAATGTAGCCATAAATTCTTCTGTGTAGAAGAAGAAGGACTATAACACCAGGATGCAGAAAAATTCTCCCATCGTTTGTGATCCCCAGGCCTATACCCAAAATACTTCAGCTGCATACACATTCCCAGCGCACCCATATTAGCGTGTCCCAGTAAATGTCCCAACAGACTTAAGCTGACCTCTAAACATTTCTACCAATTGAGGCCGCAGTCGTTGCAATGAAATATCTGAGGACTCCTGCAGCACCTAAGTTGATACTCCGCCTTCTTAGACAAATCTAGTGAGTGTTGGAAGCTGGTTTGGGGATTGCATTAATTTTAACACAACTTGGAAAACTGGGAATATTTCAAGGGTCTTGAGGGCTTGTGGATACTTACAGGTGTTAAATGCTGGACTGTAAAGACTGATCCTCAGCAAGTAAAATCACTGTTAACTCAGAGCTTCATAAAAAAAAAAAAATAAATCTAAAGTTAAAAATATCGCTGCAACACCAGATGACATTTTTTTTTCTCTGGAAAGTAGGTCTTGTCAAAGGAACCCGTTATCTTTTCAAGGAGATTTCATGTCTGGTTGATAAAGAATATCACGATGATATAACCTACTTTGGCTTCACTGGATTATAACCATGTGCCTTCTGGATTGAAGCTGCTGCCGGACAAAGAAACAAAAAGGCACATCCTACATCAATTAAAACCTGTCTCAGGACATTAAATGCTATTTTGAATGGGGAGGGAAAGAATTTAAGGGGATTGTATCTTTTCACTGCAGTCACCCTGAAAAAAAATAAAAAAAAATGAGTGAGGATTATTCAATATTATTCTTTCACTGATATATAAATGATACTTCTGTTGATTTCTTTCTGTAGCCAAAGATGGCACGCAGAAGAATGATTATGGAATCAGTCCTAAGGAGGATAACTTACTAATTACAAAGATACCAAACATGACACTGCATGGTCAATGTGCACTGAAGAAAGCCAAATAAAAAAAAGGTTCTTTTCATGTCTAGAAACAGAGAAACCGAAGGGATTAGAAAGCTGAGTAGCTCCTAGAAAACATCGAAACAGATGTACCAGAAGTTCTTAAGAAATCCTCTAATAAAAACTCAAAGACAATCCTGAAAAAAAAAATAGGCTTATTTGATTTATTATTTATTGAAATCATGTCTCTGCATGCTGTGTAATGGAGACTGCTACTAAAATAAAACATCCCACCCTCACTTGGAGAAAAGTGTTAAAATAGTGCAAGCTATGGTTTTCAAAGAAAGGGCTACATTATATGAGCCGTAGGATGTAAAATCAGAGCAGTTTATTAAAGTGGATAAGAAGTAGATTTCTTGTGTACTTCTTCATGGTTTAATAGAATATCTGAGATATTGAGGAGGGCAACTTTTATAGTTTCGAGTCTTACAAGGAAAAAAAAAAAAAAAAGCATTCCTAAATCAAATAACTGGGAATTGATGTTAGCTGAATTTAGCCTTGAAATAAGAGATGATTTCCAAAAAAAAGTGGCAGTAATTATGTTTCAGGGTAATTGAAAAGTGGAGGTGTGGACTCAACGTTCCCCGGAATCTCTAGGACAGCGATAGACAGAAGAGTCAGGCTGAAAAGCAGGATTTATTGATCTTTTTGAAAGAGATGTTCTTTGTCTAAATGAGGAAGAAAACGAAAATGATCCTCCCTCATTTCCGTGGAACTGAAAGTTCCCAGATCCCAGAAGTTGCTCAGCAAATTTGACACTCTTGTGCATTTCATTACTAGTTGGCAATTAGCAAGCCCATTAAATGCTAGTTAATGAGAATGCTAATTTCAGTGAGCAGCTGCAGGTGGCTCCCAGCACACCCAGCTCTGGGACAGATCCTCCGTCTCACTACCCAAGGCTGGGAAATATCCATCTTCCAAAATCCCCAGCTCTGGGGCAGCCCCATCAGAGCCATCTGCTCTCAGAGCCGGAGAGGGTACAACAGCCAAACACCCTCCTATGGATAAACCCAGCAAAAGACCAACTAAATGTGAGAAAAACGCCGTTCACCGGCTCCGAGGACACACTGAAACGCAGCCTTGGACTTGATCAAAGTTCATGGGACCTGACAGATTTCAAACAAAACCTTTCTAGTCCAATAAACCGGCATTTCCATGTGCTTCTGCAGCAAAAGACGCACAATAAGAGTGAGAAAAGTCAATTCTGGGCAACTGACAGTCCCCAAGAGGGAAATGGTAAATCCCACTGGTGCCTGTTGCAGAGCACGACCTCATGTCCATGAGGATTTGAGGGGGGAACTCAGCCATCTAGCGTCTGGATTGCAAAGTCAGGTTTTAGCAGCTGATATTTCTCCCCAAAGCTCTCATGCTTGCGGCTGGTATCTTTAGCGATGAAAGATTTGGGTTCATCCCAGCCCTCTCTGTGTGCAAGATTTATATAGCTGCGGCAGCACGTGGAACTGAAAGTACAGATAAACCTCTGCACTTTTGGATGCTAATTCAAGCAGAACCTTCAAGCGTTTAAAGTTCAGCATCATTATTAGTATAAAAAAACCTTTGAACGCAACAATACACCCCCAGCCCTGCACGCCACACACCACTGTACTTACTTTACTTTTATTTCTTCTAATTACAAAGCATTACTCACAAGAATGACAGATTTTATTACTCACTATTATACAATTTCTTTATTCTCTAGTCCTAATAAAAAGAAAGTACAGAATAAGAAGTTATTTGAGAAAAAGAAAAGAATACCCCTAATAACAAATTACTTAATTTGAAGTAAAAATGTTGATGCCAAGACATTACTTTTGCTGAATTCGCCAGTTTGGTTAAAACTCTTGCCGCATTTGACATCTAATAATTGCCACACGAAGTAATTCTGTAGTTCGCTTAAAATTTGTCACTCTCGTGACTAATTCCTTTTAATTAGACTTAACAACATATGAAAAAAAAAAAAAGTCATTCTTTAAAGTGATGTATTGATTGGATGAGGACTTAACAGCAATAAGTAGTCTTATAGAAAATGATTCAAGTGAGCGTGTTTTTAATTTCGGGGAGTTTTCTTTCACCCTCCTGGGTCCAACTGCATATTACACCTCACGCTACGGTCCTCCCAGATTTTCTGCATATGCACACTCACAGGTGCACACATACATTCAGCAATTCTATTTATACAGACGGTCAAGCCAAGCATGTGACATAAAATATTTAACCATTCAGTAACAAAACAAGGCATTTTGAGGACATCCAGAAGGGAAATAGCCTCCTTATCCCGATGATTTTTGACCACAATAGGCATTTGGCTATAACAACAAAGGCAAGAGCAATGGAGCTTTATCCCCAGACAGCCTGGGAAATAAAATCTGAGACTGTTGGCATCACCTTTCAACCACATATCCATAACCATTGGGTTCATCCTGTTGCCACTTCACAAAATTATGAAGAAGTTTGCAAGACTTCGTGTTGTTTGGGTAGAAGTGTCTGAGAAACAGCTCTTTGGGTGTTAACATGAAAGCTCAATCTCTGGGCAGCTTTATCTAGTCTATGTTCAGGATTTTTTCTCTTCTATGGGACAGTTCCCTTCAGCATCAATGAATTGCCCAAAATAATGTCATCTTAAGTCTCTTCAATACGTCGTTGCACTTTAGTTTTTAGCATCATGACGATCATGCAATCAGCTCCAGCGAGGTGTTGTCACTGTAGTGTTACCCATGTTTGCTTGAAAAAAAACCTTCCCCTGGGATCTCCTCTTGTTCTGCTTTTAATTAGGAATCCTAACGAAATCTTACTGGATTGTCACTTAGAAAAGTGTAGATCCCGTAAAAAAACTATCTAGATTAAAGCTATCCTTCAACACCTACAGTGCATATGTCCCTGCCAGGCAAAGAAGCCTTGAGGGATGGCTGATGAGCCTGCAGGATCTTTCAGAAGCTCGGGTAATCACCAACACTTGTTTGCAAGCAGCTAAGTCCACTCCAAGTAGTTTGGGACTTCAAACAACTCTTTCGGAAGGAGGTGTAGGAAATTAAACAAGGTTGAGAATTCAGTCTTAAGACATCTCCTTTCTTTTTTCCAGAAGTGCTGAAAGACCAGTCCTATGCTAATGAACATCACTGTTAAGACCTGAGTGATCTCTGAACTACTTAGTAAAGCAACCAGTGGGCTTGGCCACTGTGTCCATTGCCAAGAGTTGATATATAGTAACTTGTGAAGAAGCTCAGCTAGATCTGAGCCCTGAGACAGACCATTCTTTTGACACTGTAGTTCCTTTCGAGCTGAAACCTGCAATTTCTCAGCAGCAGTTCCACAGGAGTATTTATTAAACCTTATGACAATTCTGGCACAAGTCTTAGGCAAACTTAATACCGAGACCACCAAAACAGATGTATGTGTTGAGTGCCAGTCCCTGACCAGAGGAAGCACACTGTAGGCTTTTCGGACTCCATCAGTGCCCAATACACTGTGCAAGGAATCTGAACTACTTGCATCTAACCAAAGAAATGGGACCATAATTCCTTGGTATCCCTCAGATTAGTCTTGTCTGTCACTGGTCCTCCTTCTTGGGAGGAAGGCTAACTAACTAACTGATTATCTGCCTGTGTTTTCCTCTATTTCTTAGGAGTTGAGGGGAAATATTAAGCTTTTCCACTGTCAGTCACCCATTTTATTGCTCCCCGTCCCTTCCTACTTTGAAATTATTTTTTTTTTATTTTTTTATTTTTTTTATTGTCATACAGTGGCAGTAGCCTCTCAAAAGACTTGGTAAGGGTGCCGTAGCAAGGTAGGAACACTAACTCTTTGTTCAGGCTTCAGGCTTTGGGGTTCATATTAGTATGTGTGATTCTGAAGTCACTTATTCTCATCTTGCCCACTGGAAGACTTCCAGAAGTCTAACAGCCCCATGGGACAAAACCTGATTGTGAAAATACAGACTTCTGGAAGAGTTCGATGCCTTCTGCAGAAACTTGGATCAATTTTGGTGGAGACTTGCCAATGCCTTTTGAGGCTCCCATCTAGGCTTCTTTGAGACTGATGTTGTGTAAGATATGAGTTAGGAGAATAGGTTGATTCATAAATAATGATAGTCACCATGTTTTAAAAGCCCACCCGAGAGCTGTTGATGCTTTATTTCTACCTTGAAGTGCATCATTAACTCATCTTTTGCCCCCAGGCATGATCCAAAGAAAAGTTTTACCCCATGTAGTTGAGTGAAGACAAGGTAAAATTACAAAGCAAATAAGAAGGTCAGCTCCATGTTGACCAGGATGTGAAGTTAAGCCTTGTGCAGGACCCGTGCCCGGAGACAACTTCAATTCATTGTAGTTGTAAAATGGTTCCTGAACAGTAGATTGGAATTGTATGATGAACCCCAAATCAACAGATACTTGACTCTGAGTTACACAAATTCCTCTGGCAAGAAATTGATCTTGGCTGGTATAAAACTCAAGCGACTTTCCTAGGCATTGGACAAATATTTTTCACATCAAGCTATCCCTTTCTCTCCCTTATATTTACTTCCCAAGGATATATATGTGCTCAGACAAGAACTGAGAGTTTGTTGGAATGTGGGGTACAAAGGTGATGGCTCTGCTGATGATGTCTACAGTGTCAAGCACCCGACAGGACTTGTGCACTACGCTAGCAAATATTAATGGGCACAAAAAGTGCAGTCCATCACACTGCTATTGCAAAACTTCTCTCCTGTATTCTCTAAAAGTGGCTGGTTTATCCATGCAAAGTTCCCACACCTGGGCAGTATCAAGAACCTTTATATTGTCAGCCAAAAGGATGCTCTCAGCAGAGATGATGAAAGCATGTTACCGGAAATATTTTAAAACCAGTCTGAGGAAAGTGTGTAGTGCCCCGGTGAGGTAAATAATCCTCTGGAATTGAGTCCAGACAGTTAACAGGTCTTTAACTTTTACACAGTGAGTCATTCCCCCTGGTGCAGAACAATTTCAAGACATAATCTTCCACTCAGCCTTTACATCTCTAGGCAAAGCACATTGGGTCACACTGCTCTGCATGGCTGAGGGCTACAGCAACGGGCCTTGATCCCTCCTTTGTGAAAATGTTTCCTATTAGTGCATTTTTCTAAATCAGTCCGCTCCCGGGAATGCTCAAATGTGAACAGAAGCACCATGGGGAGGGTACCGAGAGGTTGTTTCTTCTCTCAAATGTCAACATAATCATCTGAGAGTTATTTATCTTGGAGAATCCATCAGAGGCAGGTGATGAACTCCGGGAATTTTTAAAGCTGCTTGCAAACATATCAGGAATGAGATGAACTGGGGTGAGCCAGAGGAAGGAAAATGTCATCCTCTTATGCAGCTGGAGTTCACAGTGAGTGGAGACAATGCACCATCATCAAGCAGAATATTTGTCCCCCACAGGGGTCTGTGACGAGCTACAGATCTGTTTAGAGACTCTGGCATAAAATTCATGGTATGTCTCAACCTGTTCTTCTTCCTGAGAGGAAAACAGATGACAGAATCTCATCATCATCCAATGACAACTTTCATTATCAGCATCCCATATCAATTTCAAGGAGCACTAAACAAACAGTTTCCTTGGGCGTCAATTTGCAACTCACCTGATCTGGCAGTAAAACAAAACCTTGGTAAGAAATAGAAGACCAGAAATGAATGAATTTATTCCATTCAGCCATCCACACCCCCTTTTTTTTTTTTTTTTTCTTTTTCCTCTCTGCAGTGACTGGATCCAGATATCTGAGCTGAAAGTTAAAGAACCGAACTGGAAATAGCTTTTAAATAATGTATCCCCTCCTAAGGATAGTGGCTTCCTGAAGGTCAACAGTTAGATCTTTATATCTCACAACCTGAATATCTATGTTCCTTCTAATCCCATTATCTCTTCATCTTTAGTTTGAATTCCTGATCTTGTACCATCTTGCTGTATATAGAATCAGAATGGTTTGGGTTGGAAGGGACCCCGGGCAGGGCCACCTTCCACCAGCCCAGGTTGCCCAAAGCCCCGTCCAACCTGGCCTTGAACCCTTCCAGGGAGGGGGCAGCCACAGCTTCTCTGGGCAGCCTGTGCCAGGGCCTCACCCCCCTCACAGTCAAGAATTTCTTCTTTAGATCTCATCTAAATCTCTCATCTGGCAGTTTAAAACCATTACCCCTCGTCCTATCCCTACACCCCCTGATAGCATCCCTCCTCCCCCCTTCCCTGCAGCCCCTTTCATCCCTGGGAGGCCACTCTAAGGTCTCCCTGGAGCCTTCTCTTCTCCAGCTGAACCCCCCCACTCTCTCAGCCTGTCCTCACAGGGGGGGCTCCAGACCCTGATCATCCGTATGCCCTCCTCTGGACCCGCTTGAGAAGATCCGTGTCCTTCTGATGTTGGTGCCCCCAGAGCTGGGCCCAGCACTGCAGGGGGGTGTCACAAGAGCAGAATAGAGGGTCAGAATCCCCTCCCTCACCCTGCAGCCCACACTGCTCTTGATGTAGCCCAGGATGCGTTTGGCTTTCTGGACTGCAAGCACAACATTGCTGGCTCACATTCAGTTTTCCATCATCCTCCATCTCCCTGAATATCTTTGCATCCATTTGCCAAGTTCAACTAAATTTTATAGAATAGCAGAAGATTTAAATGTATTTAAATCCTACAATAGACTAATTCTGTAGGTTATGCGCATCTCCTGCAAAGGCTTTTGGCTTTGTCCACTTGAAACTCTTGGCATGATTCACAACCAAAAGACAGGGTCCAGCTGGACATTAAACACAGCGGAGGGCTGGCTCGCTGCAGCACAGGCAGCATTTTGCCGTGTTGGCTGGTGGCACAACAAGTAGAAACAGGCCATTAGAAGATTTGACTCTGTTTCTGTGTAAGAGATGAGAGGACATAGAGACATTGCAATGGAGGATCCAGAGTACATGGAAAAGCTTTGGAAGGAATACAGAGCCCTATGAAAGAGCTGAGAAAATAATAAAGCAGCTATATGCCATCAGTCTTCTATAGCTTGCTCCTTAAAATGATGATGATGTGTTTAATCTGTGCTAGTAATCTCACTAATAAATGCACAAATGAAGATGATTTTCTAGGATGCTGGACTGCAAATGACCTGAGGTGGCATTTAAAAATAAAATTCATATACCTTATATTCTTCCATGGATCTTGTTACATAAAAACTTCTGTGAGAAAGTAATGGGAAGAAATTAATGAAAGAGACTGAAACTGTGAAAGCTTTATGGCTTTGTGTAAATTTGACCATCACTGGATCACTGAACCGTGTGTGTCACGCTGTAGTGTTGTGCTTTTGCCTGGCAATACGGAATGATACCTGCAGGATTTCATTGTTACCTCTTCCAACATCCCATGAAGGTCAGTGGGTTCTTCAACCCACGAATGTGACAGTGACAAAATCACGGTTAATGTCTCAAACATCTGACAAAGAACTTTGGTAAAGTAGATGTTCTCTAGGGAATTGCCGGCGTTGTACAAACAACCAGAAGATGCCATGAGAAGAGAGGGTCCCGCAGAGTTGGGACCACACTTTTCTGAGGCTGAACTTCCCTATCTTGAGCAACTCTGTAAAAAGCCAGTAGAAAAGCCATTTTCATCACGCGTGCACTGAGAAGAAAGATCAGACGATGATCATGTCTGCAGGGAATAACTCCCTAATGACCCCTAAACCTGCCAACCCATTTTCAGAAGACTGAAGGTACAAGCTACACGTGCACCAAAGCCAAGAGAATCACAGAATCATCTCGGTTGGAAAGGACCTTGCAGCTCCTCCAGCCCAACCATGACCCTCCCCTGACCGTTCCCAACTCCCCCAGACCCCTCAGCGCTGGTTCAGCCCGACTCTTCAACCCCTCCAGGGATCCCGGGGACTCCCCCCCTGCCCTGGGCAGCCCACTCCAATGCCGAACAGTCCCTTCTGTAAAGAAATTGTTCCTAATATCTAGTCTAAACCTTCTGTGGCGCAACTTGAGGCCATTCCCTCTTGTCCTATCTGGAAGCATAGACTGCACATGATGCCTAATTAGCCTAATGACTCCAAGCATCCACCTAGAGGAGGAACAGGGAATTATAAAAGGACATCATTGAAGCTCCGCACAGCACACCCCTCCAGAAATGGACATCTTGATTGGCTGGACCAACGACTGGAAAAATACTAAATTTTTTTGGTGTCTCTCTTTTTCTCTCACTCTCTCTCCCTCTTTTTCTCTCTCATTCTCTATCCTTGTATCCCTGCATATATGGCAAGCCTTGTTGGTGTACGTTATAAATTTTACCACTTGTTGACACGTTTTGAACAGAGGTTGCAAGGTTTCCTAATGAAGTTTCATGCCAATACTTGTTATGAGCAAATAAAATGCTGAGGTTTGCGAGTTGAAAGATCCTTCGTGTCGTTTCACCTTAATCCTGACCTGGGGATCAGTGAACCTGAATCATCTTCCTGAGAATCCGGGACGTGCCAATGAAGAAGAGATGTTACAGAGGGATGCCAGATGAATTTTTCTCACTGAAGCCTTCTGGAAATCTTAGAGCCCAAACTCATTGCCAAACTATTGGTGGAAACAAGTGAAATGAAATGGCAAAGGCTAAGGGGAGTTAAGATGCAATGTCTAAGCGGAGGTTCAGTTTGTTTAATGAGTTCACATTAAATTCACACCTTTGCTGAAGTAGGAACAAGAAACGGGAGGGATGTTCTCACTCATCAGTACAAGTCCAACTACATTCAGAATCAGGTCACATTTTGTGAGCTGATGAAGCTTAATTTTAAAGCCAGCTCGGATCCTTTTGTACCATGTGTTCCCTTATACATATGTCCTTAGACTGAGGACAATGTGAGAAAACCTTCCTGAGGGCAGCCTCAGCTCCTTTAAAGCAGAGAACAATGTCAGCTCCTGGAAAACAGGCTCAGGGGTTTTCAGTCATTTGTTCTTTGTGGAGGGGTTTTTGTTGTTGTTGTTGTTGTTGTTCTTGTTTCCATCTAGAACATATCAAGGAAAATTAAAAAGGGGCTGATCTTAAACCCTGTCAAAGACAATTGATCTTATACATTATCAAAGCCTGCCAGTATGTCTAAGCATTTGCAAATGAGAAGGCAGATAGAGGATGTGAAAGAAAGGAAGCTTTGTTATCCCTATTTTGGTGATAGGCAGCAAAGATGCAGAACTATTATGTGATTTTTTTTCACAAGGTTATGTACTGAAAGTCAATGGGGAAATTGTCAACCATCCTGAAATTTCCTAACAACTAGTACAAAGTAGGAAACTTTTTTTTTTTTTTCCACTTAGGGATCTAGTTTTCCATTCCAAATGGATTTATCTGAATGTATTACAGATCTAGCTAGCATATTGCCATATAACTCCCAAATCTAGTTCTACATTTTGAAGAAGTATGTTAAAAAAAAAAAAAACCACCCAACAACAAAACTCTTTCCTTTTCCCTTATTTCCAATTCTGTAGGGGTCTGAACTGAAGACTCCAGGAACTTAGAGCCTGTGTCTGCCAAGAAGAAAAGCAAATCACAGATAGCAGCAGGATTTCCTTTTTGCGTTCAGCTAACAGCGTTTGAATTGAGCATTTCCTATGCTTAACTTTTGTAGAGGAAGGATGTTCCAAACGGCACCGGCTTCCAGTGACGTCGGTTCAAGTCCCAGCTCTGCTAATGACACCTTGGCTTGGATGGATTGGGATCTAGCCCCATACCCCAGCAAAAAAATCCTTAGTTCAGCTGCCTCACTTATCACGTTTATATTGAGTTACAACCAGTTGATAGCCTACCTCGACAGTCCACGCACAGTGACACCTTCAGACAGAGACATATCCAGGTCTAATTCCCACTGCCTAGAAACCAAACGGATAGTAAATGGGCTTTTTTCCTCACCAGAGGTAAAGGTGGATGTAAAAAACTACAGTGTGATCGATATTCAGGGAACGGGGAAGGGAGAATCACGCATACATGGTGCTGCTGTGTGCTAGTTGCTAGACCGGTGCCTCTAATAAATATTCTACCCTAAAAGATTCTGTCAGTTAAGTTGTTACCAACTGGAAATACCAAATGTGTAGACCACTTTTTTTTTCAGTATTAGCACTGGAATAAAAATGCTGGAGCAGAACAGAGCAAGACAGAGTTTCCCTGGAGAGGGTGGAAAGGAAAATCAAAATCAAGCTGCTTTTATTTATTTTTTTTATTTTTAAAAAATCTGTTAGACTGGAGCAGATAACAGGAGATGGAGACCTCGAGGATTAGAGGGAAAATGCAGCATCTCTGCATTGTGTTTTATGATCGCCCACACGCCTGAGTGAGGGATGCCTCGCTGTGTGTCAGGTGGCTCAGACCTGTTTCATCCCTAGGGAGATTTCAGCCTAACAGTTGTTTCTCAGATACTCAATAGATTTGCAGCATGGGGACGTGTTACAAAAATGTAGAGCACCGGGACATATTATTAGTGATGCGCTTAATGATAAACCGTCTCCTCAACTGAACCAACCTCTCTGCTAAATGCCTCTGTCATTGGATAACGTGGAAAAAAATTTCAGTTGCTCTAAGATGGAGCTTGCTTGTGTAACCTGAATGTTGTTTCTCTCTGCACTCCCATCTTCATAGCTATTTCATTAAAAAAAAATCATAATAATTAAACAAAACAATAAATATTTTTTTCTAGGCTCTCCCAAGGTAGAACGGCCTTTTTTGAACAAAAGCATTTGTTTAAGTCCAGGTTCAGTTACTTGATGTGACATGATATTGAGGTGATATAACCATACATATTTGCTTTTTTTTTTTTTTTTCCCCTCAAGGTCCTTTGATTGAAATTTCTACTTTATGTCTACCAGAACACATGTCTGGTTTTGGCTGCTTCCCTCCCCTCCAGTTTCCTGCAGGAAGAAAAAGAAAAAAAAAAAAAAAAAAAAAAAAAAAAAAAAAAAAAAAAGGCAATTTTTTTTTTTTTTAACCATATTATCTTCTTCTAGATTTATACCAAGTCTTATTTTGTCAGCAAAGTATAAGAAGCGAGCAAATTTTGCAGATGGTGTAATTTGAGGAATGCCTTTCAATTCCTCCTTCAGTGTGTAAGATCTTCTCTGAAGCAGACTGTCCCACTCCCACTCGGATTTCAAGAGGGTTCAGTTTTATTATTACACTTTCTAACAGAAAGCAGCGCAATGGATTTTTATTTATTTATTTTTTAAATCATTGAAAAAGCACGTTCCATCAAAATTGTAAACATTTAGATAAATCACACTCATTTCTGTGACATTTTCCATTTTGTTATGAGAAACATTTCAACCAGCGATTTAATGAAGATTTCTGCAGCTTGTTTTTGCTTTTAAAAGCTATACATTTTCACTTCTCTTTGAGAGGCTGATTTTCTCACTTTTTAAACTTCATGCTGCCTGTCTTTTTGCCGTGGAAATTCAAGAAAAGAGGAGAGGAATCAAAGTGATTTTGATTACATTTTGCCAATGTTAACTTCTTTCATTCCCACTCTTTTTTTTCAAGGGAAAGGACAAGGGTTAATTAAAAAATTAAGACAAAATACCATAACTATGAATTAAACATTTTATTTTCCATTCTTTTCCTCTGAAAAAGCTGAACTATTCCAACCAGATACTTCAAAGAAAGTCTTCCTCTGTTTGCTTGTTCTTGCCTGAAGGAAAATAAATTTAAACTATTGATGATTACCTGGCGTGTGTCTTTATTTTCTTGTATTCCATTTATTTTGTCCCTCCCTGTTCACATGTTCTTCCTTAATAACTTATACGACCAACAGACAATTTCAACCTGATTTGTCAGGAACGAGAATTTTTAAAGTCCTCCTGACTTTCAGTAGAATGCATGGCTCAAAGAAATGAGAAGAGAGAGAGGTTTGAGATGGGTCCTATCTGTAGAAGCCTGGTTTAATATCAGAGTATCCACGTTGTTTCTAAACCACGAGACAGACATCCTCAGGAAACCAAGGGTGAGTTCATCTGGTTTAGGGTCCCTGTTTCTGATGAACGTGTTTCCATCCGAAAAAAAAAAAACAAAACACAAAACACTGGAGGCTCCTTGCTCCATCTCTGGAGAGCAAGGCAGTGTGGTCAGTGAAATCTGGGACGTAATCTTCACTCAACACCCGCACTGGGTGAGACAAACAACAGCGTAGACTCTGCTGGCTTGCTCTTGGGAGGTGGTTAAAATAAGGAGCTCAGTGTGGCGTGCTGAGGTGTGAGGTTGGGTGATAAAAACCCCGTCCTGTGCTGGTTTGGCTGCCTTCGAAACTGTTTTGTTGCTTTCCTTTTGGAGACATTGCAGGAAACTAATTACATCAAGGATTCCTAGAGATAGTTCCTACTTCAAAAGTGCATGCTTTCCAGCAAAACATCCAAACAAACCACCTCTCTATGACTAACACGTTTCTGCAATTACATCTTTCAGCAATTCCTTTACTCTTTGTCCTTTAACCGAAGGTACAGATAAGTAATTCTTCCTCTTCCAACGCTTCTTTTTCTCTGACTCACCACAACGGAGAAGTTCTGGCATCAAGAGTCCATCCCTCCGGAAATGGAGCGCTGTTGCAGATGCAGGTTACCTTTGGAAGTGAGTCAGGTGGGAGTAGGAGGCATGTGATTGTTAAAATATAATAAGAGAGACGCTCCCAATTAATAGGTAGCCCACTCTGCAGTCAGCTGTGACGGGAAGAGAGGAACAGGAAACAGTGTCAGAGAGATGATGCAGCAGGAGTGGTTATTACTACCTGCGCACCTCGATAACTAATTAAACCCACGGTTCCCCTTATGTGGCATTATCATATGAATGATACGGAAAGAGAAAATCATGAGGGCAAGCTGGCTTCGTGATGGGAACTACTTCAGTTGTCAGCAGTTCATCTGCACTGACAGAGGTCCAGAAAAGAGCGGGTGTGAGGAACGACGGTCCTGACAGCTCCTCCGGCCAGACCTAGCTCCTGCCTTACATAATGTAAAGGTGTCTGGATCCATAATTAGCCCCTAATTAGGCTTTTGTATAGCATACTCTTGGCAATCTCCGCAAGAGTTGTGTCAAGCAGTGTAATGTCATCTAACATTACTTGAGATTTTCTGAGGGACTTCTCTTAAACTCTCCTACCTGCATATTGCAGGTAGAACAGAACAAAAAAAAAAAAAAAAAAAAAAAAAAAAAGGTAAAACAGCACACCAGGTAGATCTAAACTATTTATTTTTATTTTGACTCAGAATGAAGTGCTTGGATTATCTTCAACTTACTTAAACTATAAAAAGATCGACCATTTATTTTATATGGAGGTCAATTTTTCAAATTAAAAAATTGCCATTTTGAAATTAAGGGTGAAAAGGTTTAACTTAGAAGAATGTCAAAACAAAGGAGTTTGGTATTTCCAAAATGAAACATTTCATTTAGAAAATGTCAAAGGGAAATACACTGACATTTGAAAAAAAAAAAAAAAAAATATTCCCACATTACTGTTTTGCAATTTTTGGCTAATACGCCTGCTAAATTCAAGCTAATTCTGTAAAGGTTTTCATCCCTCTAAAATATATTTTTATTTGGAACAATTAGGTACTGAAATGAAAAAAAAAAAAAAAAATCCCCCGTGTTCACTCTGGATTAATTTATAACCAGTGTTATGAGTGTCTACGAAAGATTTGATGTACTGGTATTCAGCTTAAGTCCAAGGTGACCAACCTAGAGGATATGCAGACCACATTGAAAAATATGTATATCGGTCCCACTTTCTCATCTGTGATTACCTGTTAGCTTCTGATACAGATTAATTACACAAACCAGATCAATGTTAAAACATCACCTGGAGTAGAGTCTTGAAGGAACTCATATAAAAGTTTGACCAAAGTGTATAACCTCTTGTTATAAATGGTCACTCTTCCCAAAGACTGACATAACTAAGCTAATTCCCATATACAAAAAAATAGGATAATAAGGAGTAGACTCTGGATAATACGGTGCAACTCCCTGGCAAACAAGTAGAGTCTACGGTAAAGAGTAAGACCACCAAGTGTGTAATAAATTGGGGCTGTTGGGAAAGAGTCAATGTGGGTCTATAAAGGGAAATCAGCTGCAGTTCAGGGAGGGTAAGAGTCCACTGAAAATGGTAAAACTTCCAAAAAGCCTCCACATGAAGATTTCTTAAAAATATTATATGCCATAAGATTGGAGAAGAGCTTCTTCCATGGGCCGATATCTGTTTAAAGTGGGGCTGAATGTTCACTTCTCAGGATACAGAAGAAGTGGTGATGAGCTCCAGAAGTACCTCGCAGGATTGCACGAGTGGGCTGCAAGGTAGCTGACGAGTCAATATCACTACAAATGAACGTTGTGTTCTTAGGGAAAAGCAATCTAAACCATACCTGCATGTTGCTGTGCTCAAAACTGTCAGTTAAAACCCAGGGAGGATATCCTGGAGTCCTCACTGTGAGTGCTCTGAAATCACTGTCTTTGTGTGCCACGACAGCCAAAAAAATGCCAACAAAATGCTCGTCATCACCAGGAACACTTTTGAAAACAAGACAGAGGGAGTAGTAATTTTGTTGTCACACAAAATTTTGATGCACTCACATTTTGAGTAATTTGTGGAGTTCTGGTCTCTGTCTCTCAAAAAAAGCCCCAGTGGAGGTAAGAGAAGGTCCAGATAACAGTAAGATAATCAAGAGGGTGGAGCCTTTAGAGGACAGACTAAAAAGGCTTCAGTGACTTTTCAGTCTGAAGAGAAAGTTGGGGAAGTGGAGGATAAGGCATGAAACTAAATAGGGAACTGCTTTTTCAACAAAACTAGTAGAAGAATAGAAAAGAAGGCTGAACTGCTCCTTAATCCAGCAGGCAGAATATGGCACTCACAGCTGTACAAGGCAGTGGAGTCAGACGGGAAAATTCAAGGGCAATAGTTACTCAAACCAGTTATAAAAAGGAATTGTCAGAGACATCCTCCTTACCTTCTGTTTTGCCAATTACCAGGCCTAGCATAAAGGACACAGCCAGCATAAAGATAAACCAATAACCAAATTGTATTTGATACAAAAGGGTCAGTACATGGGTGAGCGCTGGGGGGACAAACAAATCAGTCAGGTTATACAGAATTGACATCAATCCCACTGACCCCAACACAACACCGCACAACCAACAATGGGTGGGATAAGCAGTGAAATGCAGTCTCCCATAGAAGGGACGGGAGACAACCAGGTCAACCAGCCAAACACATCAGACCAAGGAAGCCACACACTGAATCCCTACACAGCCCACGTTTACAAAAGCCAGGCCTGACTGGAGCCCAGTCCCAGGGAGGCTGGAGGTCCTTCCCCAACAGGGAACTCTGCACAGGGCACCCACCTCACACACAGACACTGCCCTGCCTGCAAGGGGTCCCAGCTGTTATCCCTCAGTGGACACCTGACCTGGGGTTACTCACTGCAGAGCCCTGGGGCTCAGTGACCCAATGGCTCTGTCTGCAAGGCCGCCCCACCCTGGAGGGAAGCCTAAAGGGAAACTCACCCCCCTTTGGGAAGGGTTGTGGGAATCACCCACATGTCAATCTTAATGTGGGGCTGGGGGTTGAATCCCCGGCATTTCACCTTCTCTCATACAACAGCTGTGGATACAAAGAGAACAGACTGCAGAAAGTGGCCAACACAGCACCTAACTCCTAATTCCAAATTGCTAGAAAGGGAATTCTATGCTAGAAGGACTGGAGGTTTGACCCAGTAAGTAATTTCTTACATGCTTCTGCAAGGACTGGCCAACAGCGTGACATACAGATTATTTACTTAATTGTTAACAAGCACATTCTTCTGAAGTTGGATGTCAGGATTTCCTTTTTACCAATTTGAATTTAGCTTATTTTTGAAACATGATTTCATCCGAACGCTGCAGAGACCCAATTACAACAATGGAAATTTTATAAACACATGAATAACAAGCGTATTCAACTATTCTTCATGTGTATAAGAAGCCAATTTGACTCAGGAAGAACTGGCAAAATATGTATTAAGCCATCTATTAATCATTATTACTCCTAGGTAAATTTTTTATAAATACTGGAATAAATGACCTAGATTTCGGTGGCTCTGCATTGATTTTAGATGTTGGGTGTTTAAATTTGGGGAACAATGGATTCATTAATGTACTTGAAAACTTCACATGGCTTTTCTTGGATCGGATTTTCTGTTAGAGAAGCATTCCATAAAATTTCAGTGTCTCATTGTTGGCTTTATCATTTTGGGGGTTGAATTTTGCAGAAAAGTTCCCCAAGAGTTAATCCCACTTACATCAGACTTTTTTTTTTTTTTTTTAATTTTTTTGCTTAGAAAATGAATATGTGGAAATTTAAAACATCCAAATTAACTTGCCAAGTCGTCTAATGAATCCACGCAAACCCACTGTGTGTTACCTTTCTCACCACCCCTGTGAAGTTAATCCAGTCAACCAAGGCACTTTCTCCATTTCCAAGCCATGATTACGCTTTTCCTCTAACAGCCAAACAATTCTGCTCAAGTCTGGTTGCTACCATGAGAGCCCAGACCTCCGGAATTATTAGCACAGGCTCTTGTGTGGCTCTATGTGGTCTGGTCTGACTTTCAGTTAGGACCCAGCTCAGACACATCTTAGATTGGAACTTATGACTGATTTTATCGTTGCATGCAACCACCAGGTCACATTCAGAAATGCAGCGGGCTCAACTCAAGCCTTCTCAGTTCAATCTGAAAGAGAATCATTGAAATAAAATAAGCCAGGTCAGATTTCACTCTGAATAAGGACACATCCACTGGCTTGTTGAATATGTTAAAAAACTTCCAAGTCACACTTCCCTATGAATTAAATTCCTGATGGTACCTCCTATACAAGCTCTTGCCCATAATTATTATCTTGTTGAAGCTTGTACAGATTCCTTATGGCAATTTCAGCAGCAGCAGACATGAGACTTTTTTCTTCTTCATTTGGATGTAGATTTTTCTGTGTGTATGTGTTTCGTTCTCTATTTAACTCATGTCCTGAGACAGACGTACTTCCAGATGGCACAGACTCGCCTGGGTCATGCATCCCAATGTGACAGTGACAGAAACTCTTCCAGTACCTCCACATTGACAGGAGCAGGCGCTTGGCACAGATGAGACAGGGAGTCTAAACAATCTTAGATTGATGGTGCAAGACTTGTGCAAAAACTAAAGGAGGTGTATGGGGCTGTTACCAAAGATATCCCAGGTGCTGATAACGTTGCTAGGCTACTATCTCCTAGCCCAAAGAGAAGTCTCCTCTGGTCCTTGAAGTTGGGGGTATCAGCAACAGATTATCCCAAACACCGGCACAAACTGGCCTGGCAGTCTGGTCAGAAGCCAGAGAACAACTGAGGCTGTGCAGAGCGACAGGGTGAAAAGTTCATCAGCGAGGAAGAAGAGGTACTTCATCTTTACGACCCCACCCCAGGAATTTGCGACCCCTGTCCGGAACTTGGAGAGCTCATGGCGCAGGTGCAAGGGGAGGAGACCTGATGACCATGAGAAGCGAGGGGAGGCGGGGGTAGACTATGAATATGTACAGGCGTTCTATGAATATGCACTATTTTGTAACAGATAAGCTGGACGGGAGCTGCAAACGATGCGCATGCTTGTGGTGGAGCGATCCCCCATGCGCCCAGCGCTGAATAAACATACCCACTTTATAACTCCCAAAGTTATCGAGTGATTTCTCCGCAAGTCACGGTCCCACACTGACACATCACAAATCTCCTCAACTCTGGGTATTACCAACAGAGATAGATGCAAAGACCCTGTATTTTTCAAATCTATCTGGGCATGACTGGGCCGTCTGTGTTTGTCACCGAGGGCAAATGAAATAGCTTCACATGGGGGTCAAATGTTCAGGTGGGGTAAAAGACTTGAAGAGCATGCAACTTTTTGGCCTATATTCCTGGAGAAGTCGCTTGTTTCTGTGAGAGTGCGGTGAAGGAGCCAATAAACTAGAAGTGGTGACTGAGTAGAGAAGTAGGTTAATGTTTTGACTGTATTGTTCCTGGGGAGGTGTATGAAATGTACACCTCAGCTTGGATGGAGAGCAACCAATTGTGCAGCCTGCTAACTGAAATGAGGAGCTAGGAAATTAAAACAGGATATAGAAATTAGGCACTCGGGGAATGAAGGTATAACTTAGTTTAGAGATAAAGATGGAAGACTTAGAGATCAGTCTAGGGACTAGAGGCCTATTAGTTAAAAGATAACTAAAATAGGATAATAGATCATAGCTGATGGGCCAGAGAGCAGAACAATATGGAAACCTTGACTGATGGAAGCTGTGAGAGAACACTTCCTGCCATCAGGAAGACAGCCTTAAGTCTGGTCAAAACCAACCCCATGGTCCGGCCTGAGTCCAAGAGCCTACGGAGACCTCGCAAGAAACCGAGGTAAAAAGTTCAACAGTGAGGAAGAGGAGCTACTTCATCTCTGCGACCCCAGCCCACGACCACTGGGACACACTGCGCAGACATAACTAGGAGGAGACCGGGGCGGAACATACGAAGATGACTTTCAGGCTCATTATAATACAGAGCGGGGATGGGTCATGCCTACGTATAGGCGTATTATGACTATGTAATGCTTGGTAGCCTAAAGCTAAGGCAAGGTGCCTCAAGAGGTGCACACGTTGGTGGTGGAGAGATCCCCTGTGCACCTCAGCACTGAATAAACACACCGAGTTTGTAACCTTAGAGGTTGTGGAGTTGGGTTTCCGCAAGTCAAAACCCTGCAAACTTTGCACAGCCCCGATGGTGGAAAGGATCCTGAAGCAGCTCTTCAAGGGGTATAAATTGGCGTCATCGAGGTCACTGCTTCACTCCCACCAGGGATTCAGCCGACCGTGTGCTGGCCTGCACCCATGCGCCCCGAAGAGATTGAAAAGGTGGTGAAACTCATCTTCCACAGCAACCTCGGGGACTAGCAAAAACATCACTTGCCTGGACAAATGTGAGAGACTGAAACGTCCTATGACTGTCTCAAAGCTCGCTTGTGTCTGTGCGAACCCCCAAGAGAAGCTGCTGCGGCCTGTGAATTGCTCTGGGGGATGCTGCGCAGAGGAGCGGGGGTGTATTGAAGGATGCACTCTCCACTTCTTGGCGGTTGCATTGTCCGGACTCTTAACATAAGCCTCACAGGGGCAGGCACGGGCTGAGCTGGCCCCATCCTGGAGCCGTTCGTGGCTCCATTGTGTAGGGCAGACCCCATGCCTGCGTTGCTGATGAACTGGTAAGAGGAAAATATTCCTGCCCTTGACTCCAGATGCAACAAAACCTGTTGGGCCAGAGAAAAAAAAAAAAACAAAAACAAAAACTAAAGGCGAGCAGATATGCTCATCAGCTGGTACGATGAACTTAAAAAGGCAGCAGAAAATCTTTCTCTATGTGCATCTACCATTGAGGCCTGATCCATGTACACCCACCATTGAAGCCAGACCCGTGTGCACCCGCCACTGAAGAACTGAAGGCTGAGGACCAACGGGACACCACTGGATCCATGGTGGTGACTATTCTTGCAGCCCCATCCCACATCCTTGCTTTATTTCTTCTTTTTCCTCTATTCTGTCCTATCGCTACCCCTTGTCACTTTTTTAATTATAAAAACCTGTTTTGGACATAAGGCATTTGATCTTGTTTGTGTCTTAATCTCGCTCTTGGAATCGTATCGAAAACTCCCCCGACATCGGATCGGGACAACAAGCAAGAATTGAAAGTAAAGGTCAAACAGAAGCACACTAGAAAACATACAGCAATTCTTCAAAGCCGGCGTTTTGTTGTTCATCTCCACCTGCAATAGCAGCACTTGAAGCATGGAGCCTATGTCCTGGCTGTCCACCAAGACTTCTTCCCTAAGTATTTTGTTATTCTCACATTAAGACCATCTCCAGGGATTATGTTTCAACAACATCCTCAGCAGATTATGCCTGGGGACAGTCCATGCTCACATGCAGCCACCTGCACCAGGACCCCCAGAGCATATCTCCCCGCCTAAGGAAAACAGGGCATGGTGTGGAGGGAAGGGGATGCCCTCCCCTTGGTTTTGTTTAGACACAGGGTCAGGATGTGGTCAAAATGCACAGTCTGGCCTAGACCTGCAGTACAGGCTTAGACAGAAGAAACATTCCTCAGGTGAAAAAAAAAAAAAAAGTACATCCTTCCCCTGAAGGCTGCATTTTTTCAGCTGTGGCCCGTTGGTTGTTCAACACAAGTAAATTAAAAATCCTAGAGCTCTTCTCCGGCCCCAACTCCAATTGGGATGTCACAGCCTGACTCCATGCTCCTAGCTCTTCCCAATAACACACAGTAGATTAATCCCAACTGTCTTTCAGGAAATGTTTCCAGCCTGGTTTAACTCCTAAACTACATGTGTTTTTTTTGGTTTGGGTTTGGTTTTGGGTTTTTTTTTGGTTTTGTTTTGGTTTTTTTTTTTTTTAATTATTATTATTATTTTTAAGAGGTAGCTATTAGAGTCAATCTATGCCAATAAGCATCTTGATAGTTAAATGGTGTGGAGGACCGTGGATCATTGCTTTATCCCATGCTGTGGCTCTGTTCACTTAGATAGTCAATACAGACATTTAGTCCTGTTACACCCCATTTATCACGCTATAATATCTGTTCAGGGTGTTTTACCAAGCGTAGGTTCTACCCTGCCCTGCAATTAACACCAGGCAATGTGACACCCATCCCTGCAGCAGACAACACTGTCCCGACAGAGCAGTTCTGCAAACCTGCCATTGCTCTCTGCTAAAACAGGACTACCTCTGTCCTTCCTCTTAACCCTTTTTGGGAGATGTTAATATTTCTATTTGATAACAAATTAATACAAACGTGTTTTAAAAGAGGATGCTCGGGATGGCCACAACTAAGTGAGTAATTAAGCCTACACGGTTGAATGGTTTCCTCCGTGAAACAATGTAAGAAAATGAAGATGGGTGAAAGGGGCAAACAATACGTGTCCCAGTGCTTCATTGTATTGCAATATATTGGAAATGAAAATTTTGGTTCGGAAATGCTGAAACGTTTCACTTGGATACTTTCGACATGTCTGAACTTTCTGGGCTTTTATATTTCAAATTACGCCAGTCCTTTAAATGTTACTGCGAAGAAAAAGGTAGCGAGGCCAAGTAGAGAGGTTAAAAAGCCCTGCTGTGAAACATGAAAATAATTTCAGGGTGAAGTAAAGCATTTCAGACTGACACAATCTTTTTTTTCCCTCATTTGGCCCTGTTTGCTGTTCTTGGTTTTGGTTTGTTTTCACCTGTACCCATCGCTATCCATCTTCCTCTCATCTCCACTCAACTCTTCTTTTCCCTTAGGTCTCCTTTTTGCTTTGCAAATCCTTTTCACTCACAGCTCTTTCCTTCACTGTTATTTTCTCATTCTTTTCTATTCCCTTATTTTCCCACCGCAGCTTTTCTTTTTCGTCATCCTTGTACATCGCATCCACCTCAGCGTCTCTCCATCCCTTTCCCAGTCAGCACAGCCTTTCATTCACAAACTGCTCCTGACAGCATTGAGTGAGACCATATGAAAGTCAGTGTCATCATCTCCAGCTGATGGCTAGGCAAGCTGAGGGGAAGTGGTGTGTCCAGGGTATCTCCAAACAGTGATAGCAGGCCAAGGAATAAGGTCTCCTGAATCTATGTCTATTATAATAGATGTTAGAAAATATCACAAATGGATCATGTTCCAACTGTAGTGTGTCCAGAGAAGGGCAACGGAGCTGGGGCAGGGTCTGGAGCACAGGTCTGCTGGG
>NW_020799095.1:152143654-152152096 GCF_003259725.1 Athene cunicularia
GAGCATAAGTAAGTGAAAATAGCTCAGACATTTCCAGTGATCTCTCCACTCCTACGGAGATGACATGGCTTAGGGTGTGGGACTTCACTTAACTTCTCCAGTGACCCACTGCAGGGCCTCGGAGGGGTTCTCTCTATTCCTATATTCTCCAAGTGCTAGAGGTGGTGAAAAAAAAAAAATATAGCAATGTGAGGCAGGTTTCTCAACAAGCCAGGCTGCTCCACAAAGGGCAGTTCTCCTCTGCACTACCTTTCTTCTGTCTTTCTTATTCTGCTCACAATAAATTACAGACCAATTACTGCTAGCTGGTATATATATATCAACGGGAAATGAAATGTGTATCTCTTTGCCAGAGCAATGAGAGAGGTAAAAAAAAGGAGCCGAATGTACAGTTAACTCCTTTTAACTTCTTTTCATAGGTAGCTGAATGCATTTCACTAATTTAATCTAGTCTTAAGTACTGACTGTATTTTATAGAGATATATTTTATGACTGGTATTATTGATGTTTGAGATATATATAGAGAGAGAGCTTTTAGATGGAGAGAGACCCGCATTCATCACACTGCATATTTATCGCAAAACGGAGTTTTGCAATATAAAGGAAAAATGGATTTAAGGATAATTATATAAATATGCATTTATGTTCAATAATACATGTGAATATATATTCAATAATATGTTGATACACAGCGATATATCTAAGGATAGACACAAGTGGTATCTTTCTGTTTTGATGGTTGCTGGGTGTGCCAGAATAACTTATAGAAAATTTGGAGAGATCTTAATTATTATCTGGAGGAGACATTTCTAGACTGAAATCCCTGATGATTTCATATCTTCTCTGTGGATGGAGCAGGGAGGAGAGCAGTGAGCTAGTAATAGAGGAAATTCTTGGCTTCCTGCTGGGGACATGCTCTTTGGTCAACAGTACATTGCATCTAATGCATCGGGAAATTATCACCTGAGGCACTAAAGATATTAGGGGGCCTTGAAGAAATGCTGTCCTTTCTGAATACCATTAAAAAGGTAGATCCAGCTTTTAAAAGGCAGCAGCAGCTTGGGTGAATGCAGCCACATCCTTGTTTTTGAATATATTGGAGTTCTAGGTGGAATTTTAAAAGTTAAGCC
Organism: Athene cunicularia; assembly: GCF_003259725.1. Taxonomy (NCBI): domain Eukaryota; kingdom Metazoa; phylum Chordata; class Aves; order Strigiformes; family Strigidae; genus Athene; species Athene cunicularia. Next base: position 152,144,785 of record NW_020799095.1, read on the forward strand.
TGATTGAAGTTAATTTTCTCGGCCCATTTTTTTAGACAGTGGGAAAAAAAACCTGGCATCTCGGGGAGGTGAGTTCCTCCCCTCTATTTCAAACATTGATTCACCTCCAGTGCCTCTGATATTGGCCTTAGGGAGAGAGCTAGTCACCTCCAAAATATAATTATCTCTTGCCATTGATTAATAAGGACAAATAGATGATGGTTTTGACCACATATCTGACATCTGGCTGCCTACAACCGGGCAAAATGAATCCCGCTTGCTGAGATCCAGGACCTGTAATGAAAGAAGATGTAAAACCACACTTCCCAAACCAGACAAGGTTTTGGATGAAACAAAATCGAGATCCCAAACATTTTAGGTTCCCAACTCCATGGGCTAGGAATGGAAATTAGTTGGGTTTTTTTATCAGTGCCCATGATCTGTATCATGCAGGATGTCCCAGTGTGAGCTGGTGAGATACAGAGAGGAAATCCAAGTGAAAAGAGTGCTGGTTATATATATGTATATGTCATTCTGTGTGCTTTGGGGAAGCTCAGCCTGGCTGTGGAATAAATTGGAGAGTATTTGGGAAATCTTCACCAATAAACAGTGTCCTGTCTGTAGGAAGAAGCGGTGTGGGGAAAGGCAGCCACGCCATCAGTGCTGGCTGAGTTACTTCGCAAGCTCAAATAAGTGAAATCTGGTATCCACGAATACAGGTCCTTAACACTAAATTGCAGCTGGGTGGATGAAAGGCTTTAAAGGCTTTCCAGATTGTGTGAAATTTTACAGTTGGAAAGGGATTTCCATTCCAAGATTAAGGGGGAATGGAGGGTGGACAGAAGGAACTGAAACTTAAATATTTCGGAAAATAAAATCCAAAGTTAAAAATGAGGCTAATAAATAAATAAATAAATAAATAAATAAATAAATAAATTTTAAAAATGCTTCTTCTGCCATTTTACCTCTTAAAACTACTGAAAATAACTACTGATTTCTATTGGGGAGAAAAAAAAAAAAAAAAAAAAAAAAAAAAAAAAAAAAAAAAAAAGTGATATCAAAATCCAATTGAACCAGCTCAGAAAGACTTGTTGGCAGTGTTATCAAAATAGTGTCTTTCGGGGAGGAGGAGGACTGTTTCTGAACACACATTTTCAGTAAATCCGACACCTTTTTGTGAGTTACGACAGCATTAAAACAAATGTTCCCCATCAAAACTTTTCTGAGCAGCTGTGGGGGAGCAGCTGTGGGAAACAGAGGGGCTGGCGGTTTATATCGGCCTCTTCTGGCTAGGGAGAAGATAAATGCAAACAATTCCTTTGCTTCTCAGGATGTACCCAGGGATTACCGGCAACTCATCCCAACCGCCTTGCCCGATAGAGATGCTCTCTCCACCCCCTCTCTGCATGGGGGACCGTTCCTTCTCCCCCGTTCTCCTGTTGGTCCCCCCTTCCCCTTTCCCATCAGGTTTCACTCTGTGCCTCGACTGGAGCCAACCCACAGTCTCTCTGTGCTCTTTTGAGCTTGACTCTGAGATTCCCGAGGAACGGATACCCTCTCGCCTTCCCCAGTAGAGATGGGGCTGTAGTTTCCACCAGCGTCACTGCTTTTAATAAGACTGAGAGCTCATTTCCTAAGCGACACAGCCATCAGCTGGCTGGATTTAAGATGACAGTGGGGTTTATAACCCAGTCCCAGGCATCCTAACTTCACTAGTCTGGGTTTTTATCTGGTGGTCACCTGAAGGAGTTGTGTCTCGTGTACTGATAGAGCTCAGCAAGGGTGAAGCTATGCCAGGGTTATTGTGGAAATAGTTTCTTAGATTTTAAAGACACAGGGTTAATGCACTGGTAGGGGAAAAGCTGTTTGCTTACTGTGCAGTTTGTTTCCATTCCAGGGCTGGAAAGTCTGGAAAGACAAACCTTTGGCTGATGAAGAAATGCAATCCCTGCTATTCCCCATCCTCCCATATTTGAGCCACCTCATGGGGATTTTCCAAGCAACCCCTCCCAGCGCACCACAGCTGTTCATGAGGGACATGGTGGCCTCCATCACAGGAGCCAAGGATTTGGGTAGACCCTCCAACCCTGCTTTATTAAGTACTCACAGCTAAAAATTGCCTGGGCAGAACACAGAGCTCCTCTCTGTGACTTTTGCCCCAAACTGTCTGCATTTTCTTTGCACTGAGTGAGTTTACAGCAGCGTTTCTCCATGTCCCCAGCACAGCTGGCTCTGCATCCAGAGGTGGTCTCAAGAAGCAGGGAGAAAACCAAATCCTCTCTGCCTCCAACCTTTCTTAGGCTACCAGAAGAAGGTGCAACCTAAGACATAATTGCTTCTCCAAGAAGCTCTTTATTTCCTTAAAGCAGACCACTGTCTCCCCCTCCGATACATTTATTTGTCTCAGTGCACTTCTGTTCAGAGACCTGCAGGTAAAATGCCTATGCAGATGGCAGGGCCCGTTCGCATTGTGTGGATATCAGGGGGTTTTTCCCTTAATAAAAGCTTTCCTTGGGACAGAAAACAATTCTTTTTTCTGGGTGTGGGAGACAACTTGTCTGAGTGGGACACGACACTTGCATATTTGACCACTGCTGCAAGACAGTACCCCCAAGAAAATTCTCCTAGAGGACACTTCACCAGTACTGCTAATTGGGCAGAGACCTGATTAAAAACGCTACAACAAATGACCCAAATGTGTAAGACTTGTGCTAGATGTGGCTACTCCCTTCCTGCCAGCAGCTCTCTAGACCTGCGAATCTGTTCAGATGTGTTTTGCTATGAAGACTCTGCAGGCCGTAACTATTAGGCCAATGGGAGAGTATCTGGTCCTTTCGGTGATAAAAGAGGGATGTGACCTTCTTAGGGAATTTTAACTTAACACTAAGGTTTAAATGCATTGCAGTTGTATTAGTCGAGGTGTAAGGTCTAAGGAATTCCATACCTTCTGCCAGTGGTCATCCAGGGTAATGAAGGAAGAATAGAAAAGAAGGATAACTTTAGAGTAGTACTTCTCCTGTTGTACTCTCTCTTCTTACAGAAATGAGCAGGATTTATACTCCCTGAGCTGAAGATTGCACCCAGATCCTTCTGTTCAGCAGTCCTAATTTCCATATTGCTCCAGCAATCCTCTGCCACAGCACATTGCTGACTCCGTGTCTTTGCTACCCATTAGCTCAAGGTATCTACAGCTTATTCTAGTCACAGAAGATAAACAGATGAGGATTTCCCAGATATCCCAGTAGACCCTACTCATTCCACTGGTGATGACTCAGGATCTCCATCAATGTTTTCCCTTATTAATTTATCTGAAACATTGGGCGGTCCTTGGAGAGAAAGGGGTGTGTATTTTGACAGACCCAGTAGCTCAAAAAAAAAAAAAAAAAAAAAAAAAAAAAAAAAAAAAAATTATATGAATAACAGGAAATACTTTTGCCTGTATTTTACCTTCAGAGCAGTGTGACACTTAGTCAAACATCCCTGCGCTCCCCAGAGTGCCCCCAAAATGTCTCACTAGCACTAGTAAATTCACTTAGGGAAAGATTTTCTTCTCTTTTATTTGTTAAATCAATCTGTACCCAAGAAGACAGCAGATAATATCGTCTCCTGTTGCTGTGGGGCTGCAGAAAATGAGGACAGACTCACAGAGAGGGACTTCACAGTGCAGGATCCAGACACAGTGCGGAGCCTTCCGAGACTTTGCTCCAGTTCCCAAGCTGCAGAACAGCCTGGATGCCATTCTCTCTGGAAAGGCAGAAGGGAAAATTGTGTCTGAACAGAGGATACCTTGCATGGGAAGCAGGAGCATGCAGAATGCAACCTCTACCGAGCCGCATAATCTCAAGTGTCAGATGTGACTTGGAACAGGTCCTTGATTATAGCTCCATCTGGCATGTGTGACCTGGACAAGGAGATGCAGAGACTTGGTAAAAGGCAGATTTCCTACCCTCTGCCCATTCTCTATCACATTATGTCAAACACTCCTCGCTCTTGCCAAGTGACCCACTGCAGTCTGCCCCTGTCACAGGACTTCTTGTTCTTACTGTGTCTCCAGTCAAGTGACGTGCTGCAGCTCCATTTCATGCAAGAAGGAGGTAAGATCTGCTGCAAACCTGGCACACCGACAAATTCATACTACGAGGCACTTTATACATCAGCCTTGAAGATCCATGCTGGGTTTTGCACTCCTGCATATGGTGTGACTTCAGAGCAAAGTTCCAGAGGAGCAGACGCCCTGTTCAGGATCAGAATGATGGAGGAATGTGTTACTTTGGTGAAGTACCCCACCCTTCCCACAGCACCCACTACATGCATCTGGCAGGCTTGGATTCCAAGTGTTCCTGAGAGTTAGAAACCAGTGAAATGAAGCCGAGCCTGCCTTTGATCTGGTATTCACTTCTCATTCCCTTATTAGAGAAGTTAAAAAAACCCAACCAACCAACCAACCAAACAAACAAAAAAAAACAAAACCAAAACCAAAAACCAACCAGTAAGAATGACACACAAGAAAAAGATGTTTCATTATCTCAATACCAGCCAAGGAGCTGGAGGACTAAGATAGTTCTGCAGGCATCTGGATATCCACAAGACCATCATTTAAAAGACATCGAAAAGATCTAATCAAAGAAGAGGAAGAAAGATAATGCAGGTACCACATTGTCATACAGTGCTTTTAAGAGACAATGAAAACATGGAAAGGGTAAAAATGATGACACGGCATTCTAAAATTAATTGTCGTTATCCTTCGTTGAACGTGTGAGCTCTCTCTGGTCCAGCGTATTATTTTCTTTCATATAACTCAGAACAGCTTGGCAACGTGGGTATGAATCCTAAAGGCTCCCTTCCCACCTCACCCATGCTAAGGCTTATTTGCCACCCCGGCTAATTAGCAACTGTGCCTTCATCAAGTCCTGGCTTCATTGCCCAGCTTTGAGCAATGGCCTCCTCTGCAGATAAATCACAGAGGAACATGGCTCAGCCCATGCCAACACCCTGAAGGCACAGTCATAATTTGGTTTTGAAGAGCCCATGTGACAAATAACGTTGCTGCTTCCTGTATCTACAAGCAGTTGATTCCAACACAGAAGCCGACGTGTTGAGTGGGGTGTATGAAGAAACACACGTAACCCTTGTTAGCAGAACTAATTTTGGGGTAGGGATGAGAGAGGAGGAATAGAAGAGCTGAGCTGAGGAAAAGCCCAGCAGCCTGGCTTCATCCCTCCTGACCTAAGGACCCCTGCAGCCCAAAGCCTGAAGTGCTAGGACTGCAAAAGATGATGAAACCTGCCCCCATTCCATTTCCCTTCATCCTGACATCCAAAGCAAGTCTCTGTGGTTCAGAACCACTGCTCCATGAGTAAGGGATGCCTTTCTGGGTACTTTTACAAAGTAAAAACATTTTACACCCAATCCCCCAGCAAATGCTCCAGGGCACCTCGTTTTTGACATAGCTCTGAGGGATCTGGTGGAGTTGGGAACGGTCAGTGTTATGTCAATGGTTGGACTGGATGATCTTCAAGGTCTTTTCCAACCGAGACGATTCTGTGATTCCTCAGTGGCCCCAAACTCCGTATCTCTTGACTTCACCAGCTTTATGTGTGTGCGTGGGAAGTGCCTCGTAGAGACACCACGGTATATGGGGAAACCACGGCAGGGGGTAGGTTGGAAGATGAGTGGCCTCATGCTCATAGTGGATGGTAGAAGAGGAAAGGCCTTAGAGGATTTGATGCAGAGCAACATCGCTGCCCAGCACACCCTGTGAGTTTCTGACTGAACAGAACATTTCTTGGGGACCTGGTCTTTAGAAACCTAACGCTACATTGAAATTCATCAAGTACATTCAGTCCTGAGAGAAAATTTACACCACTTTGGCATCTAGAGGCATCCTACAGCTACCTATAGGACTAAATTAGTTGCTTGGTCAAACATGTCCCACGCAGCCCTACCTTTGGCTCAACTCGGAGCATTTTTCCAGACGCAATTTCCCCTACGTCCGATCATGGACGTCTCTCAAATTGTTATGAGGCATGGGGCACTGTGCCGGGCGATGCAAAAAGGCACCCACGTGGTAGATTTTTCTAAGTCGTTTTAGGCAAGCCCTAGCTTCTAAGCACAGGTAGGAAGAGGTAGGCAGCTGTATTTACTCACAGGGTGCCAACTGAACAGATCTTCTTGCATTTAGTGACAAGTCTACCACCATGATGCAGAAAGGGGGAAATAGAGAAGGACTCAGTTAAATTCCTCATCTGCGACAGGCTAAGGAAAAATTCAACCCGAAATCTCAGAAGGAAGGTATAATTAGAGGCCATTTCCCATTTGCTCGTTAATTTTAAGCACAAAGTCTTGAGCATTTTCCTTTCCAGAGACTCTTGGGTCCTTGGCTATTCGCCAGCAGCATGTGCTAAAGTCCACTCTTGCGGTTGATTTATTGTCTACCCTAATGAGGAACCAGGCTGACCATTGATAAATCTGGGATTCCTCTGGGTTCTCCTCCCTGATTTTTTTTTTTTTCCAAATCCTGTCTATAGCTAATAATCTTTCCAGCCTAGATGTGTCATCCTCTTTTTTTTTTTTCCTGATGTTCTTGCTTCTTCCCTCCTGCTTCAGAACAACCAATCAACCACTTTCTAGACTTCCTACCTTATCTCCTTCACTATTTTGCCTCTTTTTCCATGCCCAGTGCGTAGATAGTAATCCACTTTTTCCTTTCCTTTCCTTTCCTTTCCTTTCCTTTCCTTTCCTTTCCTTTCCTTTCCTTTCCTTTCCTTTCCTTTCCTTTCCTTTCCTTTCCTTTCCTTTCCTTTCCTTTCCTTTCCTTTCCTTTCCTTTCCTTTCCTTTCCTTTCCTTTCCTTTCCTTTCCTTTCCTTTCCTTTCCTTTCCTTTCCTTTCCTTTCCTTTCCTTTCCTTTCCTTTCCTTTCCTTTCCTTTCCTTTCCTTTCCTTTCCTTTCCTTTCCTTTCCTTTCCTTTCCTTTCCTTTCCTTTCCTTTCCTTTCCTTTCCTTTCCTTTCCTTTCCTTTCCTTTCCTTTCCTTTCCTTTCCTTTCCTTTCCTTTCCTTTCCTTTCCTTTCCTTTCCTTTCCTTTCCTTTCCTTTCCTTTCCTTTCCTTTCCTTTCCTTTCCTTTCCTTTCCTTTCCTTTCCTTTCCTTTCCTTTCCTTTCCTTTCCTTTCCTTTCCTTTCCTTTCCTTTCCTTTCCTTTCCTTTCCTTTCCTTTCCTTTCCTTTCCTTTCCTTTCCTTTCCTTTCCTTTCCTTTCCTTTCCTTTCCTTTCCTTTCCTTTCCTTTCCTTTCCTTTCCTTTCCTTTCCTTTCCTTTCCTTTCCTTTCCTTTCCTTT
>NW_020799095.1:152152146-152183744 GCF_003259725.1 Athene cunicularia
TTTTTTTTTTTTTTTTTCCTCTTCCCAATTCAGTCCTACATACCAAACCCACTCGAGCCTTCTGACCTCTCAAGGTGCTATTGAGCTAGTTGGTTTCCCATCCATAGAGTGTCATTTCTTACCACTCTAAATTCAAGCCTATCATTATGCAAAAAGAAAAAGATCTTTGATACTCATGTTCAAGGTTAGCTCCAGGAAAAAGATATCTACAAAAGATATCTATCCTTTGCAAGTTGCAGCTGGGTGTGTGGTTTCTGCATGCCATTCTTTCCAATTTTGTATGAAGCACGTTATTGTTTAATAAAGCAAATGCATACATAGAATAAAAGAGAATATATATATATATTATCAATATAAATTTATGCAGACCAAAAATATTGGCCTAAATTAAATGACGATATTTCCCATTCTGAATTCATTCAGCCTAGACAAACAAAATACCGATATATGAAGAAAAAACATTGTAAGATTGATAAAGACAGTGGAATGATGACTTTAAAGTGGATTTTCCTACTTTAAATGCATAGGTTACATTTTTGTTATGCAGTTTTTAAATAATTCATTAGTCCCCAAGACAGTTTTATTAAGTCTGTGAGTATTGCTATAGAATCCCAAGTAGCTATAACTTCTCTGAAGCTTATGGGACCAGGCAGTTGGAATGCTAAAACATTCTTAAAATGAAATAGTCACATATTTGTTCTGGGAGATTGTATTTTGTCAAACTATAGCTGCTTTTTATTCTCTGAGATCCTAGATACCAGATCATGAGCAATCTATAGAGCCGATCAGCAGCAATCAATCAAAATTCAGCAGCTTTCACCACTTCTTTTCCACCCGGCCAAGCAGCACGTGTCACTCTCCAGGAAAGCATGGGCTGGTTTTGTCAGACCACCAAGATTTTTTTTTATTTTTTATTTTTTTCAGCTAGGACAAAGGCAGAAGGCCCATCAGCCAGAGACAACTGTTAATAGGATGCGTAGCCTTCTAGTTGGAGGCTGGTTGCTTAAACTCAGGGGTGTTTCTGCATGAAAGTAGAGTGAGCAGTGTGCCACACAACATGCACTGCAACTTAGACCCAGGACGAACGTGCTCCTTTAAAAAAAGCATCACCGCAGCAAGCAGCTCAACCTCCATTTACTTTTTCATCACTGGATACTCTGTACTTTTTATTTCTAAGATTCCGACAGAAAGAAACAGACTGCAGAAAACTCGTACAACAACCAGCACCAGAGGACACCGACATTCACGGGGCTTCTAGTTTCTACAACCCAGCAGTAGGCTGGGATCCAGACCTGAAAAAAATGAAAGAGGAAAACCATTATGTACGTACAGGACATTCGATATCTTCAGCACAGACTGCTTGCTTAACTTCATTTATTCCAAAAGTTGTGTGACACCTAACCAATGAAAATGCTTATCTGTCTTCACTGTCTATTGATGCATCCTAAGTCTAACTTAGACACCAGTTCTTTTAAATGTTCAATAATAATGAGAGGAACCTCATCCAAAACGCTAATATAAATATCTATAAAAGAGATACTTACAGACAATATCTCATTCCTTGGCTCTCTTTAGAGTTAGCAGAGAAAAACAAGCAATTATACAGTATGGTTCACTTGGTCTCTTCCAGAAACTCCATTAGGAGCAGAAAATTTCCATTCTAAAGTCTGTTGACCCTACTAATCCGCTCCTAACACAATATTCAACTACACTGATACCCTCATTTACCAGGGAAAAACTCAGGTCTGCTTAATAATTCCACCTTGCCAAAAATAATATTCTAACATGAAAAAGTCTGACAGAAGCAGTCAGCCTCAGTAGGCTACATCACAAGAAAAAAATTACGATAATAGTAATAATTTTTTAAATTGTTATAATGATGGCTTCAAGCCAGTGTTTCAAGACCGCAGACAGGCAGTACATCACTAGGGAAACACTGTAACTTGAACAAAGTATCTGCAAAGATGGTAAAAGTAGAAAATGTAGAATATACCGTTGTGTGATTTATCAGCTGTGCTCCATTTGCATATTAAAAGTCGTGGTACGTGAATTTAGAAGTGTAAGCAAGCTAAAAAAGTGGTTTATATCCATTGTTGGAAACCTTTTGAGAGTGACTTTGAGGGAGGGATTCAGCTGCAGATTAAGATATAGATGCATTGATAAGCCTCTGGTCACTCGGTTTCTGAGTTCCCATCACGGTCACTGATGAGTGACCACTGTGGTGTTTAGGGAGTAATTCAGATGAACCTAAACACGTGCCGTGCAATGAAGTTGCCTTAAACATAAACACAATTTTACCCCCCATTTCCCACTTCAGAAGGACAGTGTCTCCTGTAGGAGATACTGCCAGTCACGGAGAAATGCCCCGATACCCAACCGTACATCAGGCGGCTCTACATGCCTGTGTGTGGGCAGCTAGGTTGTGGCTGTTAAATGAATCCTTCTCTGAGATGCCCTGTGAGACGGGGAGTCTAAACAATCTTAGATTGATGGTGCAAGACTTGTGCAAAAACAAAAGGAGGCGTATGGGGCTGTTCCCAAAGACATACCAAGTGCTGATAACGTTGCTAGGCTACTATCTCCTAGCCCAAAGAGAAATCACCTAGTCCTTGAAGAACAGACTACCCAAACCACCAGTATAAACTGGCCTGGAAAAAAGCCAGAGAACAACTGAGGCTGTGCAGAGCGACGGGGTGAAAAGTTCATCAGCGAGGAAGTAGACGTGCTTCATCTTTACGACCCCTCCCCAGGAAGTTGCGACCCCAGCCCGGAGCTTGGAGAGCTCATCGCGCAGGCACAAGAGGAGGGGACCTGATCACCATGAGGAGCGAGAGGAGGCAGGGGTAGACTATGTATATGTATAGGCGTTTTATGAATATGCACTATTTTGTAACATATAAGCCGGACGGGAGCTGCAGACGGCGCGCATGCTTGTGGTGGCGCGATCCCCCATGCGCCCAGCGCTGAATAAACATACCCCAAAAGTTATCGAGTGATTTCTCCACAAATCACCCTGCCTGTATCTGTTAGAGGTTCACGATCTGTAAAGGAGGCTTAGACACAAAATCCATAGACACCGATATCGGGCACTAAAACTCTGCTGCCTTCATTTCCAACAGAATCTCACTCTGGATATTTTAACAAAGAGAACCGCCGTCTCTTGGCCTCTCTCTGCACATCAATTTATGAAGTTTTCTGGATTAAACTGTTTGAAGTGAAACTGAACATCCAAATGACAACAGTTATGTCTATATGGAATCAGTATTGATGCATCTCTCCGTACAATTCCTTTCTTCACCCCAAAATGCCATCCCCACCTCTGTGCTGTCTTCTACCACGTCTGCTCCGTTGAGGCACGCAAGAGGCACATGCTCATTTTTTCCTTCATACTCATATTTTCCTTCAGCTCCAGTGCTCTAGACCCTTACCGTCTCAGGTCCCCATTATACACCCAGTTTTAACTTGGTGTTGTATCAAATGCCTTTTCAACTCCTCCATAGCAGGAGAAGAGACCTTAAGAAGGAGACTAAAATTAAAAATAAAATTTAAAAAATAAAAAATAAAAAGAAAAAAAAAAAGAGAAAAAAAGTTTCTTCTATCCTAAGGTACTTCTTGTCCTCCAAAGAGAGTCTCAATCTCCTTTGGAAAAAAACAAATTTATTCACCCTTTAGCTCTTGTCAGCTGCGTCAAGGAACAGTGAAGCTGCTCTTTTTTATTTTTTTCTCTTTTTTTTTTTTTTTTTTTTTTTTTTTGTGCTGTATAAGTTAATATAATTTTCAAATAGGAAACTTTTTTAAAAATCAAAGAACGATTAGGGTTGGAAGGGACCTTAAGGATCATCTAGTTCCAACCCCCATCTTCTTGGTGTTGTTGTCTGGCACAAGCCAAGCTGTATTGCTAACGTAGCACGAAAAGTTTTGTTAATAATTGTTTTCTCCCCTTTTTAGCCATTTAAAGGAATCCTTTTGTTTGCTTGAGGTGTTTTAAATTAAGATTACAAGAGGTTATTCTGGTTAGTAGTCTTCCTTTGGGACAATGGTGATCTGGAGGGAGGAACTAAAGCTATGATAGATTGAAAAGTAAAAATAAATTCACGACAGACTCCTAAAATGTTTAATCATGCCAGGACAGGTTATTCCAAGGTCCTGAAGCCATGCTGTGAACTGTATCACCTTCTGTGCTAACACGGTTATTATTGGTAAATCATTGATGATTATTATTTAGCCTTAGCTGAAACTCTGATGCAATATACACCCTAACTTCTTCTCTGCTCACTTTTCTTCGCAAATTTCTTTCCTTGTTTCTTACAGATGGTTAGTTCGCCGTTTTGAAACATGATTTTCAGCCTCCCGAGCTGTTGCATTTTCCAGTTGTTCGCTTGGTTGACTGGGGTTTTCGAGCATAGCAGATTGCCATGGTGAAATACAGTGTAAAAAATACTTAAAGCATCATTGAAAGAGTTAGTGAGAATGACTTACTGCAATGCTCCACAAACCAGCCATCTCGTGCTAAAATGAATATCTTTCTCAATAGAGCTGAGTTAATTTGCCCAGATCTAGCTTCATTACCTTGGACACAATACACTGCATCTGACTTCTTTGCTATTGGGTTTTTTGTGTAATTGTCATCCATTCTAGGAGAAGAAACACAGTATTGTGAATCGGGAGCCCGAACTCATCAGATCAGAAATCTTTGGCTAGCCAAAGTGATAAACGATGCTCCCTGATGCAAGATCAATGGACACCTAAAGATCACGTAGCATTCCGCTCTAGTTTGTGTTTATTATTTGCCTTTGGAGGTAGCCTTGTTAAGTTTTTCAAAGGAAAAAAAAAAAATCCAGCACAATAAGAAAAAAAGCCACATTTCCATAAACACATTTCTGGAATCCATTTCATGAACATATTTCTGGTGGAAAAGATAATATAATTCATGCAAACTTCTCCTTCATACCTGCCTTCCAATATGCCATTCATACTCCATTTTATCTCTACAGGCTTTAAGAGACTGGATTTTTTTTTCTCCTTTCTTCTCCCAGACAAGTAAGAGTAGTAGATGCTGAGGCCAGCTGCAAGAAAATCTAGGGACCAACAGCAAAAGCAAACAAATATAAAGCACACGATAAATTGTGATCAAGTCACACAACGGGCTGATAACAGCTCGACTCTTCTGCCAGGATGAAAAAAGTATGATTGCTACCTTCGAAGATAGATTAACCCTGTGTTTAGTATTAAAGATAATCTTTTTAATTCCTTCTAAATTTTTTCCCATCAAAACGACAGCTTATTTAGAGAGGGGAAAAAAATAAAAAAAAAACAACTTCGCTTTTCCCTTTGAAAACAAATAGGAAGCAAAATGAGTAATTTCTCCCCAAATTTCCTGCTAATTATTTTTTTGGGGTTTAATTTTCTATTACTCCTGAAGAATCATCAGCATTAGGTAAAAAGGCTTATTTTTCATCTGGTTTTACTCCTTTATTTGAAAACACAGCACATTTTCTAATGCACTACCTCATTTGCTATCTCATCTGCACGTCGGTGTTTTAAAGAATGTTGCAGCAGCCTTGACGTGAGACATTGATAATCCTGAATTATGAAACAAAGACTTAATCGCATATAGACGGACACTTCCCCGGTCAAGGGAGAGAAGCGACATTAAGCTCTATGGATTTTTGCCCGGTTGAGAGGCAGCGCCGTTGTCATTTAACCCATCTCCACCAGTTTCTTCATTTTTCCTGGGCAAAGAACGCAAAAATACTATTTATGTATACGGTAGTAAGATTTGTACCCAGGCTGTGTGCATCCAAAAAAACCCCCAAAAATTATGTCCTTAAGTCCTCTGACTATCTACTTCCAGCAAGATCATTTTTCTCTGACATCATTCAATTGGATCCACACTCTTCTCCAAAATTTCTCACTTATCCCTGGCATACGTTTGTGGAATCAGTGAATGATTCATATTCCAGGCTGCAATTTCCTGTTGATTTTTAGTGACTCATTTATATGCTAGCTCAGCACCACTTAAAAGTAGGCTGAAATGGGCTTATATTTGTTCAATATTGGTTTGCAGTTCATTTTCCATAAAACCTTGAGAAATGAATCATCCTATTAGCATTGAATTAGCAGTATTTGTTGGAAGGGATCAGGGAAAGTATAGGGGGTATTTGTCCCACACCTGTACACTTGTGCTTCTTGACAACCAACTCCTGTCTCCCTTCCCAGTCTGCTCCCTATGAAGGCGACCACTCGCCTCCTCCAACACTTATTTCACAGGAAGGACAAGAGCGAATGAGAAAATAATGGGGTCCAGAGTTTTACAAAGAAAGATACAACAAACAGCAGTTGTCTGAAAGTTGAATCAAGACAGAACCCATCTAAAAATTTAAAAAAAAAAAAGGTCAAAGAATCAAAAATTTGAAGAGCTTACTTTTGATGCCCATTGATTCTCGACCCTTGGAAATAATTTACTCAAGTTTTAATACTTTCCTGAATTAAATTATAGTTCAGAGCTGAAAGAAGGGAAGCCGTGGACTCGAAACATGCGGTTTGTTCTAAAGAAAATTGTTATCTAACAGGAGTTGACCATGCATAAAGCAGTGAGACAATCTAGCAAGGTGACAACATTATAAGATCTCTCTATTCCTTCAGGGTTTGCTGAGTTTTTTCTAATTTGCAAGTTTTCAAAACACTTCCCCTAGCTCACGTACACCAGGAGGTATTTTATTCATAGTTATATGTCTCTTTATTTATTTTTTTTCCTTCCAAATGGAGGATTAATAAGCCATTTGGCTCCTTGCCTCAGTTTCCCTGCTGCTAATATAACATCCCATTTTGAGGTTTTGACTCGTTAGCATTCGAAAACCACATGAGTATCCCTCGGTGTAAGATGCCTGGTGGCTTCACGGCAATTACTTTCTGCTTCATCACCACCGCTTCACAAACCGTGTGCTTGTGTCGGGTAGACATGCGTTGTCTTTTCAAAGAGCCTTATCAATAATATTGTTGTCCCATCCATCATGAAGACGCAGTCAGCTGAGTGGAGCAGTGCACAGGTGCTGGTTGTTTTAGCGCACAGATCAATATTTTACAGCTATTAAGGATGAAGAAATGACCAAGACCATTTCTACCAGAAGGCGCCGTGAGGTGTTCTACACAGGTAGGGTGTTATTAACCTGCACTGCAATTAACACAACTGAGATGGCCATTACTACTTCTACCCCAGTGATACACAGTAGAAAAAGCCTCATAATTTGTGGCCATTATGAACACATTTAACACAAACAGGGCAATTTACCACCATGTCCAGCCCTGGCTGCGGCGGTTCCAGTAATTCTACAAAGCCCCAATTTCCCTCCTACAGTTTTGCCTCCTTTGAACATTTTTACATCCTCTTTAGCACTCAGGCTTTGTTGCTGCACTCATGCAAGCAGCTCCCACCCACCTTCCCCGAGCTGGATCCAATCTTACAGGGCCCCCAGAGAAAATACAAAATTCTACGCAGCTGGTACTTACGTCAATGAGATGCGTGTCCCCGTAAGTAAGGGCAGAATTAAGCATTAGGCTTAGTTTGGTTTTGAACATAGCTTAATGGAGTGTTTTCCAAGGTATAAGGTGTTATATAAAGACCAGACCTTTCATTGTGTTTCACCTTTTTTTTTTTTCCCTTTTTTTTTTTTTTTGTAAGTAGATGAGGAAAAAGGATGTGATAGCAGCACAACAAGGCATATCATTAATCTCTGGACCACTTTTCCCCTTTCTTACCTGTTCTGTTTTTCAAAAGAGGGTTTAATACATAGAAGAGAAAATACCAGTGTAACAATCATAAGTGCAAAGCAAAGATTCGGTCTGTTTATTTTTCTCTCTGTGAATTACTTGGGCTTTGTGTAAATCAATATGTTGTTCCCTTGACACTTCAGTACAGAGCAGAGGAGGTTTAAAAAAATATAAATTACATATATATATATATATATATATATATATATATATGCCTGCTGCACAATGCCATGCAAAACTGTTAACTTTGAGTTGGGGTTGTGTGTCAGCCAAAGGGCTTGATATCAACAGAAACGCAGATTTAAAAAAAAAATGTTGTGGTGATCCCTCTGTGTGACAAAAGTTGCAGTGACCAAAGCAGCAAAGGGGAGAGCCAGGAACAACCCGGCGTGACCAAGTTATGTCTCATCGTATATTTAGTTGAACAGTGGAGACATTATCTTCAGCTGACTAGGAATGACCTGCTTGCCTCCCTGAATTTCACAGAGAAAGGAAACCCTTTATTCCTTCTTTCTTTTGGCCTTTGATATGGGATGTGTTGTCCTCTCTGTACCTCTGCAAGAATCTGGTGCTTTCTCACCCAGCACCCTGCGGCCTATTCCTCTCCCTCTTTTCCCATGGGAAAATTTAAACTATTGAAACAGTGCTGTTTTATTTTCCATGGGAAACTTGCCCACTCAGCAGCCCTTGTCAAAAATATTCCAGCATGGACTTAGCCATCCTCTGTGTTAATGCTTTCCTTCATAAAGTGAGTTTGTTTCCACCTTTGGGTGGAAAAGCAAAGGCTCTGTAAGGGTTAACATTTTTTCTTGTTCGTTTTTGCTGGTGTTGGCTCATTCCATGAATTTTTTTTTGCTTTAATGAGCCCTCTTTAGCTCTGCCTGAAACTGGAGATCTCTAGTCTCATTAGTCTGGCTAATTAACCATTCTCTTCTAACTGTCAGTCTCAGGTTCATCTAAGTACAGGAAACCTTAAGAAAATAACTAACAATTGCATTATCATGCAAACTCATAAGTAGAAATGAGCCAAGTTCCTGTTTGAAAACACAAGAACCTTTTTTTAACGTGTCGGCAATACTGTATTCCACAGTGATTTGAGAATTGTACAAGCAATCCCTTCTGCGTTTCCTAAAACCAGAGGTTTTCAAAAGGATACATACCAGTGTGCTCAGAACTTGCATCAACCTGTAGTTAGTGGGGAAAGTTGATCCCGATGGGATGTTTTCCAAAACTGTAGTTCTAGCCGTGTCTAGATTGACACCAGGTCAAGGACAGAATGTGTCTGAGCGGCGGCTGCACTGCAAAATGGAGCTGGTAAATCCACGTCACTTTGCTTTACACGAGGTGGACTGCCCAGGATCTGCGACAAGAAAAGATGTCTTCACTTCAGCATGTGTTGAATGCAGAATGGGAAAGGATGTGGCAAAATCGGAGGGGTGAGGATGTAATGATAACGCGGGCAAGTGCCGGGGGCTGCCCTTGGGCCACAACAACCCCCAGGGGGGCTCCAGGCCTGGGGAGGAGTGGCTGGAGAGCTGCCGGTCAGAGAGGGACTGGGGGGTGAGAATGAGCCAGAGTGTGCCCAGGGGCCAAGGAGGGCAACGGCATCCTGGCTGGTGTCAGCCCTGGCGTGGCCAGCAGGGACAGGGAAGGGATCTGAGCCCTGGGCTCGGCACTGGGGAGGCCGCCCCTCGCTGAGGGGGTTCAGTTCTGGGCCCCTCACCCCAAAAAGGCCATTGAGTGACTCGAGCGTGGCCAGAGAAGGGCAACGGAGCTGGGGCAGGGTCTGGAGCACAGGTCTGCTGGGGAGCAGCTGGGGGAACTGGGGGGGTTCAGTCTGGAGAAGAGGAGGCTGAGGGGAGACCTCCTGGCCCTCGGCAACTCCCTGCCAGGAGGGGGCAGAGAGCGGGGATGAGTCTCTGGAGCCAAGGCCCCAGCGCCAGGCCCCGAGGGAATGGCCTCAAGCTGCCCAGGGCAGGGTCAGGCTGGCTCTGAGGAAGGATTTCTGTGCAGAAGGGGCTGTTGGGCGTTGGAATGGGCTGCCCAGGGCAGGGGGGAGTCCCCGGGATCCCTGGAGGGGTTGAAGAGTCGGGCTGAGCCAGCGCTGAGGGATCTGGGGGAGTTGGGAACGGTCAGTGCTGGGTTAATGGTTGGACTGGAGGAGCTTCCAGGTCTTTTCAACCTAGTTGATTCTGTCATTCTGTGATAAGGAGAAAAACAAAAGTTCCTTCAGTGTCCCAGACTGTGCTCTGAGCCTCGGTTAACCCCTGGATTTCCCTTGGGTAATGAAGCCATGCTCATTCAGACTGTTGCTCTAGACTTCCTTCTTGGTCTTGGAGAGCAATTCATTCCAGTCAAAGCAGCATCTGAGGCACAATCGTATCATCATACAATCAAACCATCACATCTTAAAACAGATCCTGAAATTAAGCCAGAATAATCATCTCTGTACTCCACTGACTCCTCACACTACCCATCCATGGACTACACAGGGATCTAGGGCACTCAGTACGAAGACAGCCACCCGATCTCCATGGTCTACCCAGGGAATATGGGTGTCCTGTCCTTTCTCCTGTTCCTGGCACCCAGACTTCTCATCCAACTCACCTGCAAGTCTATCTGGACGTTTGGTAGTGAATCACAACCCTTCTCAGACCACAGCTTGCATGTTTAGCCAGAACATTGTCAGGAATGGGATTTAATAAGAAAATCAGACTGTGGTGGCCAGGAACAGGGCTGTTGGACAACTGCACTGACCAGCAGTTTGTTTGCACTCAATCCCTTCTTGCCATCCCTCTGTCTCTCCATTTCCCTGTGCAGCTTCTTATTCTGCCCGTCCCTTTGATCCTCTCCTTTCCCGACCCTTGTTTCCTCCCAAATAAATAAATTCCCCAACTACTACTTTCCTTGTCAGTCCCAGTTCTTCTACATCCCCACCCCAATTCGGTATTTCTGAAGCCGTTATTGCAGCACTGTTGGCCTTGCGAAATTCCACTTCACAAAAGGTCCCCAATTAACTGTGAAGTTGGACATTTCTCGCATACCTCCTCCTTAAACATCTGTGAAATCTATCCATTCCTCATGGCGCTTTCTGTAGCTTTTGTCAGGTCTTTTCTCATGCCATATAGGGTAGTTCTTATAGTGTGTTCACTTAGCTAAACCTCAGGCTAAGACCTCGTCATTTCCTTGAATACCTTAGCAGAAATTAAAAAAAAAAAAAAAAAAAAAAAAAAAAAAAAAAAAGTTTAACAGCCAAACCAACAAACACGTGGCTTTTCTTTTTTTTTTTTTTTTTCAAGTTTGATTACCTTTGAGGGGGCTTTAAGAAGTTTGACTTCAGAAATGCAAAATTATTTCTGAATCCTTCTGGCCTTCCATTTGAATGATTATTCACCTGCTATTTACATAATTCCAGGCTTTTTAAAGGGCATATCGTATAGATTTGTGTCCACAGGGGCTCCTTTTTTAGCATGATGCTCGACACTTCTGTGGAATAGGGGTTAAAGGATCTTTTAAAGCCTTCCTATGCCACTCTTTGCTATAGATTCTCTATAAAAAGGTGAATCAACAAGAAATTACCCATTGTGTGACAGGATGGGGTTGATTTTAAAGGCAAAAAGAGGATAATAACGTGAAAAAAATAACAAAGTGAGTCAGAGAAAAGCATTATTCTAGCCCTGAGGTCACTCTCTTGTGCTTCTTTTTCTAGGAGCTGGTACTTGTTGGGACATGCTGGGAAGTTGGTAACTGCTCCCAATTACCCCAATAACTTCTGTTCACCGGCTGCAGATCATAACATCAAGAAAAAAAGCTTCACGTCCCCTTTTTAAAAGCAGCCAGCAATCTGCCAGTATTCACACTGTGATCTCAGCACAGCGGTTTTTCTCGTGAAACAAAACATGCCCAAGGGAGATGAGCTGGGACACCAGCGCTAGCATGGAGACCTTATCCTGCTAACTAGAGTCAGTCAGACTCTCCTGCAACCCTGGGGTGCACTGGGCCAGTCGTGATGACTTAACATCATCATTGCTCCTTTCTCTGAGTTATGAACCCAAAATGGATGCTCTACCCTGGGAGGCACTCTTCCTTGCAGGAGAAAAACTGCAAAGGGATGGCTGTGCCATCAGCCATGCTTGATCGAGCCAGCTCGGATATAGCAGAAGGACTAAGGATCTTCTAGACCGCAACAAAGTCTCCCAGGGGTTGTCACGACAGCCTCGATGTCTGGGATGTTTGTGCCGCTATTTGCACTGAAGGAAACGAAACTCCAAAGTGCCTTCTGGAGAACGAGCAGAAGATAATTTGGGTCTTGCAGTCCTCAAGGTGTGATTCACCGCTTCTCTTAGGGTTACTGCGAGGGTATGGAGAGCAGCGTCCACTTTTAACACTGCCTCAGGGCGGCTTGATGTTTTCCAGCTAACAAAGCCTTAAATATTTTGCATTAGAAAACGGCAAAAATTGGCCTTCTGGAGCTTCGTTTTCTGGATAACCTTCAAATATCAGCTTCGGAAAAATGTATGGACAGAGAGGTTAAAAATCACTGCTCTAAGGTCCCAAAGGTTCATAAAAGACATTTAACTAATTTAAAAAAAAAAAAAAAAAAAAAAAAAAACAAAACCAAAAAACAACTAGACAATCATCTTTTACCTCAAATTATGGACTTTCATAAGATTAAATCCAGGGAGTTGATTCCCTTGGATTTGATACGTTATGGCTCCATCACTTTTCACTACATCGGTACCAGGGTACTATCTGCACCTTCACTCAATACCTTTAAAACACTAGCCTTTTAAAATTATTATTATTTTCCCCAAAGAGACCTGTAAGCCATATTTTTAGAAACATAGCTGAAGCCGGGCATGCTGCCATATCAGAATATCTTCCTCTCTTTTCCACATGCCTCACGCTTTTTCAAGGGTTGCAGCTTGCCTTGTGCACGCTGATGCTAATCCATGATTGCATCACCGTGATCATATTTTGAGCTGAAAGACCGTCTCAACCTGGGATTCACTCCTCCAGGTTTTGCATCAGAATTGGGCCCCCCTCTTCCTCCCAGACACTGAAATTATCGACACCTCTGTCATTCCTCACGAGTGTAGGTTTCCGCTTCATTTGTACACACTTCACTCCGCGCTGACAGATCTCTTTGGCTCCTAGGAGAAAGTCTTTATAAGAAATGTCAGTGATATCAAAATAAGCCATAGTGATTTACTCACATGTCATCACTAGAAAAGACATCCCTCCTCTGTCTTTTATTCCCTGCATTACAGTAACAATCATTTTCATATTCATTTCCACTTCAACATTGATTTTCTAGTGTCTGGGCTGTGCAGCAGGTGTCTTGCTCAGGAGAGTGAATAACACATAGGTACCTTCATGTGTGGTGGGCAGAGCCTTTGTAGCTGACCTGTGTGCTTACAATTAAAAGACCAAACCTACTGGAGGTAAATTATGCCAGAGCTCTAACACAGGAACACGGATCATGGAGACGTCTTCCGTACTACCAGTTCAGTCTCTGCTAGTAAAGAAAACGTGATGATCATTTAATGGTCCACGTGCTCTTTCGCATGATCTGGGGACAACAGAAGCCAGGGACTCTTCCCAAGAGGTGCAATGGCCAGTGTGGCCTCTTTCAGAAGGATGGGGAAGAGAGGTCACGCCTGTGGATGAGAGCCATGCTGCATCATTTGGTCCTCATGCCAGAAAATCATCCCCAGACTCATTTATTTACTCATACAATATAACGTGTGTATTTTTAGGGCTGTGTTTTCTACCGTCTCCAACGAGGGCAGGTCTATGGATCATGCCCATGATGCCGATTCATTCAAAAATGCAACCCGCAAGCATGGAAATAACCCCTTTCCTCTCTCTTGCAGGAAGCTTAACTGTGACCCTTGAAACACGCCACAGCACTTCCATTTCAAAATCCTAGAGGGACAATAAAAAAGAAAAAAAGATGTTAGAACTTCTTTGAAGTCATAGAACAATTGTGGTTCTACAATAATGGTGATGATATTGCACCAAATCCCATAAATAATGCCTTTCAAGGTTTACTGCACATACATCTAAAAGGAGAAAATAAAATTTAAACGATCATATTACAGATGTTGCACAAAAAAAAAATGACTTTTCCTGTCTAACGTTAATAGGCAAATAAGATATATTTATGTTCATACATCACTACTTTTGAACAGAATAGATTATTGTGCTAAGAATGCAATAAAAATTACACAGCACACTTGGAATGGCAATCATCCATACGAAAAATGACATCCTATACCATGGTGCTTAAACACATAAACTGGAGAATTGTGGTAAATCAGAAAGGGTCAGAATGAAGGCTGTTGCGTCTGGGTTAATTCCACAGTTGTAATGCAACATCTGGCTTCCAAGAAACCCTGGGTTTTATATCAGTTCTTCACCCTTCAGAAATCATAACCCCTAAGATTGTCTTGGAGAGATGACTCAGTCATCAGTGAACTGAAATCAGCCGGTAAAATCCTGCATCTACCGCAAATGAATGATAAAACACATGTTGCCCTTAAAAAAAAACACCCAAGGGTTTTGGCATAAAATGTTTTAGACTTGCTGGCAGGATGGGAAGACTCGGTCTGAACTTGTCTCCTACGGAAATTGTGAATCCTGAAAGGTCTGAAAACCATTTGCCCTGTTCCTGTCCAAAGATAAAAGATGCAGCCTGGATCTGGGGGACTGTAGGCATTAATACTTAAAAAAAAAAAAAAAAAAACAAAAAAACTTGTGCATGGGCATAAAGGATGATCCTGTGGCTAGTGCTCTTCCAACACACCACAAAACAGGCCAGGGGATGAGTTCTGCAGCAAAGCCACAGCGTGGACCAAAATGGATAAGAGGTAAAGCAGCTCCCAGGTGACAGCGGGGTCAACATCAAAGAGTCTAATCCCCTTACAGACCTAGCAAGAAAAAGGCAGATAAGAAGACGATTTGTTTAAAGGAAAAGCCCTTAGAGTTCAACAGAGGATCCCCCAGCATCTGTATCTTACTGCCCACCCTTGCTTCCCAAAAGGCTCAAATTCCTCCTCTGTTTCAAACCTCGTCTTCTTTTCTGTCATTAAAATTTTTCTAGGGCATCCAGAGGAGAAAGTCCCTCCTGTGCTGCTGGCATTTGAGGAGGAGAATAGGCACAGATCCAGCAATCCAACTGGATGCTGTTTGCAAGTCTGGCCATCTCCTGGGGTGCTCGATACTCAAGGCACATCTGGGAAGCACTGGTGTGATAAGGGCTGCCGCCAGGCACTCTGCTCCAAGCCGTGCTGTATTAACAGCCTGCTGTCTGAGTTAATGGAAGAAACCCCGGCTTAACCAAGGCTGTGAAGACACAACAAAATCCGGAAACTCTCATCTGGGTGTCAGTCAGTCTTTGAGAACAATGTAGTAATTTTGCACTGAGGAAGGTGTTAATTAAAACCACAACGACTCCTGCTAAAGCCATAGTAAGGTCCCAGCAGATGAGAGCCTCTTCAAGGGCATTTGCTTGTCTCATTATTTACACAGTTCGTTGTCTTTAAAATCACTCCGATGGTTTGTTGTCTTTTCTCTGAATTATTTCTGCCGAAAGAAGCTTCATGGAGTGGAGCTCCCGAATGAAAACCACGCTTCCTACCGAGAAAGCTTCTCCGAGGTTGGCTGTGTGTAGGATTTTCACCCTCCCGGTTTGGACAGAGAGGAATTCTGTTGTGTGTTTGCTCTGTCAGGGGACAGCTTCCAGGTCATGACGTACTGGAGAGCCAGGATTGGGGGAGCTGGGTTTCATCCTAACTGTCTGCCCTTGAGCTGCTGCTGCAAAAAAAGGAGTCTAGAAATACTGAAGGATTTAAGAGGAATGTAACTCCATTCCTAGCACAAAGAAAGAGAGAAGGGAAAGAAAAAGGCTTGCATTAAGAGTATTGTATTTGGGTAAGACTGAAAAAACGGTCAGTCCTGACTTTTTCCCAATAGGGAAGAGGAGTAAGTTCTGATCTTCCACAAAGTGTGGGATGTAAGCTCAGTGTCTCATTATTGACCATCTGCAAGATTGTTTAAAAGAAGGAAAAAGAGAGTCAACGATATATCCAGCTGAAAAAAAGCTTAGTTTACAAGGTTTATATATTTATATATACATACACAGATATAGAGGATATAGATATAGGTGTAGATGATATAGATGATTAGATATAGGTACAGATGATATAGATGATTCAATATAGATGATATAGATGATTCAATATAGATATATATTAGATGTAGATACGGATACGTATGGATATAGATATAGATGATACAGATAGATGCACACACAGAACTAAATATACATACAGTGTTTGCGAAAGGGAGAGGATGGTTCTTAGTCATACTATTCTGGCACAGAGATATTCATACCAGAAGGTTGTATGACTGATACTTTCTTTCATGCGTGAAGGGGGATGTTGTCCCACGGGGAGTGGTCCAACCTGTTATCACATCACAGACTCATCAAAACACCCTTGCGCTTTCCACCTTCTTGCCCAAGGTCAGTCGAGATTGTCTCAGTATATGATGTATCTCTATGTCCCTTGGGGTTGGCAGGCGGGATGCTGAAAGCTGAGAAAATATTTTAGAAAAAACACTTTTTCATGGGGCTCAGCTTTACAGATCAACCCTGGGTGTGTCAACTGTGTCAAGGACAGGAGAGTCAAGCTTAGAAGACAACCGTGTGTGGCCATTAAAATGCCACGGCAATCACAGAGCAGAATTTCTGGCCGAATACTCACCTCAGCAGTTTGCGGGCAAGCTGAAAGAAAAGCTCCCCTGGTGTTTCAACTCAGTACTAGACTGAAGCCCCTCTCTTAAACACTTTTGTGGTAATCAAGGATTTGAGGCGAGCCTGCACCCCAAAGGCTGATGAATAGCAGTGTCAAGGGATTTCTTCAGACTGTCTAAATTTATAGAAGTGCGAAGAGAGAGTCCTGCTGTGGGGGAAGTTGATGTAGAAATATTAAATTATTATCATACCCCTAACCTTTTTCTAGCTGGAGCAGAAGGAATGCAAGGGGCAAAGGAAAGCTTAAGAGCTTCCAGAAAGGTGCCGGTTGTCCTCTAAGTGCTACAATAGACTGCAAAACTGTTGTGGGTTGGATGCTTTTCAAGCCTGGGTTGTTTGGAGCTCTGAGGTCTCTCTCTCCGCACTTCACTAATGTCCCTGTAGAGAACTGATAAGAAACCTCTTCCTGATAAGGGAAGGGATTAAGAGGGGAACCTCTGGAGGAGATCAGCCATCAGCTCATTTTTAGCCTTCCACAGAAACTGGCCTCTGAGCACTTTCAAAGCCTTTTACCCCACAAAATTTACCCGCTTGTCTCTATGTGAAAGTCTATATCTTGCTATTTAGAGAGCCACCGTGAATTTGAGCTACTCAATTATTCAGGAGAGGGCTGCAAGAGATTTTTAGGTTCCCTTAACCAGCTCTGTCCTCAGTGACACTCATTATCCACTGCTGCTTTCAGGTCACAGATGCAAAGCAACTTATCCTGTCTCTGCAATTTGCCACCTGGCATCTACCAAAAATTAGATAACAGCAAAATGTAGGCAAGGAGAGGTCACCGAGGTCAGAGCACAGACCAGAACTTTATTAATGTCTAGCACCACTGCAGTGGTTTTAGACTTCCAGGCTGGCAGCAAGGATCCTGAACGCTATCAGACAGACACCGATATTGCGGGTGGTGTTGCTGAGTTTAGCTGCAGAGGGGAATATTTGTTAGTCATCTGTTCATAACCGGAGAACCATGAAATTGAGGGGATGGATTCTTCCGGCCCTGAATGAGTGTAAATGTATGACAAAGAGGGTGAGCTTGGTGTTGCTCTGACCTCTCTGATAAATACTGTATGCTGAAGAGATGTATTTGTGCTACTGTCTAGCATCATGTAGCCATTTTCTCTGCTCCAGACCAGTCCTGGCTAACCCTGATCGTGCCCTTGACACAAGATGATTGCTCTGGACCCTCTGGCCTTCAAATATCTACAGCTTTTAAAGAAAGATCCTACGGTCTTTGCTTTCAGCCAGGCTACAAAGAGTAGGCGCTTTGCTCATGAGTATTCAGGGCTCAAATATACGTCAGACAATGCTAAGGGTGCAGAAAGGAAGAAACCCAAATTTTCTTTTTAAAATGCTTAGAAGTCTTCTCTGGTTGGGGGCAGTCATCCTTTAGCAGAGCAATTCCTCTCAGATCTTCATTCGTCCTGATTATTTTGTTCTATACTCTGTAGGTTGTGTTTGGTTTTTTTTTTCCCCTTTTTAATGAAGGCAAGTTTTCTGGCTGAAATCAAAAATGACCATTTTCACCTGCCATAAAGTGAGAGGTTAATTGCCCACCAAAGGAAAAAGGCTCTAATGACCATTCCCTATTAGAAATGTCAGAAAGACTCTGCTCTGCACTTTCTCTTTTTGAATCAGCTCTGTAGGAAAAACGATGCTGAGCCCACAATGCAGTTTTATGCACAGAATTCAGTCCCATTTCACATTTATTTCGCACTAACTCTGCACTGTAGTCAAACAAGTCATCAGTGTTTTTAATTTCTTTGGCAAATCATCCAAAAAACAAATTGAGAGTTTCCCTGCTCTGGTTTGGCATATATTGTTTGAAAGGTTTTCTGCCTGGGTAACAGAGAAAGGTGTCTGGCAGTGATCAAGGACAGTTGTAATCAAATGAGTTATCTACCACTAGTCCTCAGATATAGACAGATGTGAGTCAGCTTTGGTCTGAAATACTGCCATGTATCCACTGGGGAAAGCAAGGTGTGCATACATGGCTTTACACCCCTTATAGTTGCAATAATACACCACATTATTTATTTATTTTTTTATAAACAAGAAGAAAGGTCCAGTTTTAGACATCTTTGGGCTTCTGCCTTGTAGAATAAAAGGGCCTGGCAGTATTAATGCATTTATCTACCCAAGAGGAACATTATCTCCACCTTGGCAGTAGAAAGTTTAGATGCAAAGAAAATTTCTGATCCCCAAAATACTTTGGCATCTATTTGAAGACACACCAAAAAAAAAAAAAAAAAAAAAAAAAAAAAAAAAAAAAAAAAAAAGACGGAGCCATCTGGAGTATTCTGAAGAGTAGGACTGAGTCACTTGTCCTAAAGAAACTATAACATGTGGAGAATGATTTATGGTTGCAGAGACGTTGATGCTAGGAGGGATCATTTATTGAATCTCAGAAATAGCAATAGAAGGAAAGGTACTTCAAAAAGGCAGAGGAAAAAAAAAAACAAAGCAGATGTCTCTTCCTTTTTCTACTCAAGTTAGCTAACACAGTCCTCTCCCTGGGCTTGGGACACGGTGCTCCGAGTTGGTCCTCCCTCTGATGAGCGCCCCTCAGATTTGTGGGCAGTTGGACACCCAAAGGGCTGTCATGGCTCAGCTCTCAACGTCGACAGGAATTGAACTCTCCTGAATGTGAAGACCGCCAGCCATGGAGCATCTTGACCTCCTCAGGTTGCCCCCTCTGTGAATTCCCCTCACTGCTGCAGAACTCTCGTGTCTCCTCAGGGACTCATCGTGAGATGTTACACTGGATAGGACAATATTACATCAAGTAATACATGTGCGGGAACACTTCAATTAAAAAAAAAAATAAAATTCACAAAATATATGAGCAGTTCTCAGTCCCCAAGGCCAAGTGTCACGGTAGCCTCAATAGAACTCAACTCATTTTGCTTCCAAAGCAACATCCAGACTTCCCTCTGGAAGCCATCCCTGCTTTGTTAGGTTCAATAACACCAATGCAGCCCTAACACTGAGATTATGCTCGGTGAGACCCTCTATGGGATGGCGAGGGAGAAATGAAGGACAAAGACTCTTAGTGGCGTGATGCGTTTATCTGCCTCCTGACATACACTGTGAAAGCAAGAGATAGCTGTTGATCTCAAACCCGTTCAGGAAGACTGGTCTTTAGGTCAATAATCACCAGCACGGCTAATTCCTGAGTGAAGCATCAGCAGCGCACTTCAGTTACCCAATTTTTGTGCGATTTTTAAGAAATATATAAAGAGATTTCACTGAAGTAGGGACTCACATGCTTATAACTAAATAACTTGTAATAATATTTTCCAGTTAAGTCCAACAATGATTGTGCTACTAAATAAATCAGAGCAGGGACCCTTTTCTATCCCTGAGGATAATCTTCACAGACTGACCACATTCATATTAAAAAATATTATTTCCTTGGTTTCCCTGTAGATGTCTTCCAGCGCTGGCTGATCTTAACACATAATACGTGTGCATGAGTGCGTCTTCAATTCCAAGTATCTGTTTTAATGCAGACAAACAAATAATAATTGCTTCTTGATTTCCTTTCATTTATTATTTATTGCTGGGTGTTATTTATTAATTGGGATGTCAATATTAATAACCCACTCTCGACGGAGGAATTGCACGCTCTGGGAAACGCTGAAGTGTCTGGGAGTGCAAGAACTTCTCCTACAAGGTGAGACAGGAGAGCTTCCAGCCTTGATGCTTTCTTGTTCGTAAGGGTTATTC
Organism: Athene cunicularia; assembly: GCF_003259725.1. Taxonomy (NCBI): domain Eukaryota; kingdom Metazoa; phylum Chordata; class Aves; order Strigiformes; family Strigidae; genus Athene; species Athene cunicularia. The sequence continues at coordinate 152,172,455 of NW_020799095.1, forward strand.
AGAATAGCTGTAGAGTCTTTGTGGGGACAGGGAAGGCTGGTGGAGAGGAACCTCCCCAGGTTTATTCCTGCCTCCGCTGGGTGATCTTGAGCAGATAATTCTCCAGTTTTCTGCAAAGCCTCCTCTGCTACCCAGCTCCCTTTGTACAGCCCTTGGAGCAGTGTCGATGAGAAGCCCTGTAGACACGCTGGTGTGTTGTTCTGCTACAGGAGAAACCTTTTGTGTTTAAAGAGTGCTTAGCCCAACAGGGCTTTGATCCACAGTTAAGCATCCAGGCTCTGGCATAAAAGCAGGAATAAAAATAAGGAGGGATATCCAAGCACTGCTCGTCTTTCCTTAATGTCGGAAAGCTTTGGTGACCCCTGCGACCTAAAAAAAGAAAAACGGCATCTAGAGTTGTCACACAAAGACATTGCTTCTGGCACGAGTTGTCCATTTCTTCACACAGTGCACAGTGAAACTGCGATACTCTTGGCACAGGATATGGCATACCCTTAAAGGGTTTAGAAACTGAATCGATAAATTCCTGGCGGAGGGAGGGAGGAGCTGTAAATCCAGGACTAGGCCTGTATTCAAGGCCAGGTTGGACGAGGCTTTGAGCAAACTGGGCTAGTGGAAGGTGTCCCTGCCCATAGTAGGGGTGTGGAACCAGATGATCTTTAAAGTCCCTTCCAACCCAAACTGGTCTAGAATTCTATATTTCCATGATTTCTATGACTATAAACCACAAAAATCACGTAAGTTTGTCAAAATACCCTGGACCACAGATCTCTTGACATGGAGAAAGGACTCTAGGGGAACATATCACTACATACCCTGTTGGTATAGATTTTCCTACGCACATGTTCTTAACTCTCAGGGATAGTGGATGAGGGTTTAGGGGGACTTTACACTGATTGTGTACAGATATTCTTAGCTATATTCTTACGGTCATTCATGACTTGTAGACATGGTGGGACATAGATCAGACCAACTGACTTGCCTGCCTCCTGCAGAGCGCACACTCAGGATTATCTCACTGTCCAGACAATAACTCTCATCTTCTCTTCAAGAGCCTGGTAATCTCTTGTATTAGCATTCTGGAGAACAGCTCTGGGTTAACAGGTTTGTAACACATATAGATTTTCCTTGATCGCAAGTGAAGCAAAGAAACAAAGATAAATATGTTGCCCCCGGAGGCCTCTTCAGAAGTTGTCTTTATGCTTGTAGGTACTTTTGTTCTTTTGATATCTCAGTGCTTTGATGTCAGAGCATTCGACAAAATCCTCTCACTTTCGGCCTTGCCCTAATCATTAGGTCTTTTAAGAAGGGTCCCCTTGGGGTGGCTGCATAGACCCTGAAACAGGGGGAGGGGGTGGAAGATAAAGAGTAGTTTTCATAGCTGGTTTGCTAAACCTCCCAGCTGGAATAGGCCCTGTACTCTCCCAGATGTCTTGAATACACAGTGATGTAGGTTTTGCAAAATGAAGCCCATCATTAACACAGATTTCGACCATCAAGTCTGAATGGAAAAGTTCTGAACAGAAAACTCACAATGAACTAAATTCCATCTTCAGCCCAAAACTTGGAGACATGGACGGACCAGAAACACCAGGAGAGGGAGTATCTCTGTAACAAGCCCCAGATGTGCTCACTTCTGCTCTACTTGACTTTTTAAAAGCTCGCAGATGGACCCACAGGTCTCATGGAAGATTGCAGTGACCCAGGGAGAGACCGTCATGGGTAGAGTACAAGCTAAATCAGAGGCAGTGGGACTTGAAAATATCATTTCTCTGAGATAACTCGGGCTGACACTCAGTTTCATTTCCATTTAAAATGGAAACATTTAATGCTGGATATACAGAGATCTAAAATCAAACATTTCAATTTGAGAATATTTTTTTTTTTTTTTTTTTTTTTTTTTTTTAAATGGCCAAGTAGGTGTCCTGGCACTCCCAAATCAATTAACTCCAGCCTGAGAATAATTTTGTCCAAAAAAACCAGCTTTCACAATCCCATATCCTTCCTCAGTTAGGACTGAAAACAGATACCAGGAGTTTCCACGAGATTGGTAATTCACTTTCTAATTACCTCCACGTGCAAGAAGTCAACCTGATGCTATCATAGAATCATAGAATTATTTGGATCGGAAAAGACCTTTAAGATCATCGAGTCTCATCATAAACCTAACACTGCCAGGTCCACCACGTCACTAAGCAGCACATCAACAGGTCTTTTAAATACCTCCAGGGATGGTGACTCAACCACTTCCCTGGGCAGCCTGTGACAGTGATTGACAACCCTTCTGGTGAAGAATTTTTTCCTGATACCCAATTCAAACCTTCCTGATGTAACTTGAAGCCATTTCCTTTTGTCCTCACTTGCTACCTGGGAAATGTGACAGACACCCACCTCGCTACAACCTCCTTTTCGGGTAGCTGTAGAGAGTGATAAGGTCTGCCCTGAGCCTCCTTTTCTCCAGGCTAAACAACCCTAATTCCTTCAGCCACTTCTCATAAGACTTGTGCTCTAGACCCTTCACCAGCTTCGTTGCTCTTCTTTGGACACTCTCCAACACCTCAGTGTCTGTCTTGGTGTTGAGGTTATCCGTGTCAGTTTATCTCTATGTTACTTTCAAATACCAATCCCTAAAGATGAGACAAATGAGGCTTTATGCAGTGACTGCTGATGTCTAAGAGAGCCTTAAATGTGAACCCATGTTGTCTCTTTTTTTTTTTTTTTTTTTTTTTACCAACTCTTCTCTCTCATCTTGCACCTGCACTGTAGCATCTTGAGAGATACAGCCTTTTTGCTCTGTACCACCTCCTGGTCCACTCCTGGAACAATTTAATGATCCTATCTCAACAGAAGCAATAGCCCTGCCAAAGTAGCAAAGCCACTTCTGCAGAACATGGTGATAACAGCTTAACATCTATGCAGATCATACAGGTTTTTAGTCTTCTACCAGGAGATCCCATCTGTTGCTGGCACCGTGTAAAAGAACGGTGCCCGCTGCTCATCACAGCACCTCTCTGGGTGTGCAAAATTATCATTTCACAGATGAGGTAAACTCTGTTTTGTGAGGAGCCAGAAACACGCCAGGCTAAGAACCTGGACGATCTAAAAACGAACTGTCTCATGACTCAAACTCGGTGGTTTAAAAGGAGGAGGTTTGTAGAGATTTTTTTTTTTCCTATATTTTTAACAACACCAGTTTAGGCAGCAATTATATATAAGTTCTGTATTACTAACTGAAATAAGAGGTTGGAGATTAAACCTGCCTTTGCACTTAATAATTATCTTCCCATTATAACTTTTTCATCATCTCTAGCTGTAAAATACCCGTGCAATGCAAAATAATCAGTGCAATGGAAACAAAACCCACAAGGACCAGCCTGGCCCCACAGTCTTAGCAAAGCTTCCTTATGTCTGTGTAGCTGCCCTGGTAACTCCTACCTGGAGACAGGGTGATGTAAAGAGACTTTGACTCTAAGGATGCCTGTTAGAATAGATGGACAGGAAAAAAACAGGCAGGGTGAGTTGGGAGTGAATGAAGTAAGGGGAAAGTCCTTCCTGCTCCGACCAGACTTTTTTTTTCTGATCTAACATCTTTTTCCACAGGCTTGGCAATTCCAAGAGCACATCTTTGAAAAAATCACCTTCTCATCTTCCCTTCCATGAAATCTGGCTTTTCCAGGCTTCCCCTTTTAGATCACTTGGTGTTTCTAGAATTGCAAAAATCTGAACAAAATGCCCAAATGTTCCCTCCAAACTAATCCTTTTTTTTTTTTTTTATCTTGCGTGTGTGAATATTTATGGAAATGCTGAAGGAAGGCTCTGCATACTCAAAACTAAATGAATCCCTTCCACAGCCTTTAAACAAATTTGTACCTTAGAGCCATCAAACTGCAATTTCAGGTTTAGAGATGAAACCTATAGCTTCTGCCACAGGAGAGAGGTATGTACGTCTGTCTCACTTGATTCCTCATCCTCAGAAACGGTGAATAAACAACCCGGTTTGGATGTTTTAAATATTTTGCTCTTAAAAAAACATTATGTAAGAAGAGAAAAGAAGGTGTGTTAACCGATACGAAGCTTTGATTTGTTTTAAATTATTGCCATTTGTATCTTAGAGCAGTGGAATAAATGTGTAAGTAATATCAACCGCATCACACAAACAGGCAAACACCTATTTGCTCTGAGTTATTTTAGGTGACATTCCAGAAACACTCAGCAATCCATCAGACCCCTGTAATGTATCGGTTTCTCAGCTCAGTCTTTTTGTGGAAAATAATGAAAGGGATAAGTATTTTGAGTGATTTGAAGACCTGTGAGTGATTCCTGGCTGTAATAAACGTAAGGACAAGATGCCTCGGAAATTCCTGCTGTATTTGTTGAGACACCTGAGGTCTGTTCAGAGTTAAACCTCTTCTAATGATACGGGGGTCTAAATATCAGCCTTCCAGGGTGGCTGATGATGTCTCCATGTCTTCTAGTCAGTGATATGCACCTCAGATGGTAAGAATACATGCACAGCACCCTTGACAAGCCTAGCTTTGTGCTTTCCCACTTTTCAAATCCTGAAAATATCTTCCACAACGAGTTGTGAGAGAGTGGCGTGTGGTAGGACATCTGACAGGGAAAGGACTGTAGATCTACTCTGTGCAAGGGGAGGAGAGCCTGCAACCATCACCCAACTGTACGCAGCACCATGGCTCTTCTTTATTTTTTTTAATTTTTTTTTTAATATTTAATTCCACGATTCCAATGGTGGATCTACAGATCAGCTGCACCTGGAATTCTGGGTCTCAAGGTGGAAAATTGGTCCTGATGCTGTGAGAATCAGTTTGGCTTTGATGAAGAAGATATGGGAGTTGGTTATCTGGGATCGTACCTGAACTCAGTGGGCCTGAACTTTTTGCATTGCACCATTCTCATCTATAGGTCCCCATTCTCTCACATCTCTGATTTCTCCCCCGTGGACAACCACAGGCAACTCAAACTGTATGTCTTCCTCTCAGCCTGCAACCCCAGGCAGCTCAGCTGGAAGCAGTCACACCATGGCTACCTCAATTAAGAAGAGATGGATCACTTCCAATTGAGAGATACTAACACTATTTTTTTTTTTTTAATTTTATTTTTTTTCCAGAGGAGTAACTTCCATAAGTGAGAAGAGGTCACTATTACTCCTGTAAGTAAGACCTTTGGGACAAAGAGCATCTTCCCAAGCAGAAAGCTGTCATTGTAGCAACTGTGGTTTCCCTACACCTCTGCCACAGATCAGCTTTCTCAGCATTATGAAAATGAAAAGGGGTTGAGTCTTTTTTCCTATCTTCTTCTAAGGGCTTGGATAAAATCTCTTCCGATGTACTTCACTTATCTCCTTCTCTAGTAATATGGAAATCAGAGGGCTTTGCAAAGATAGAGAGATTTCTTAATAGCTGAGGAGCATTAGCAATGCTGAACGTATGCATGCAGTATTTTTAGAGTCCTCAGCTTTAACTATTGCTTATGCTTCCATGCACGCTTCAAATCATAAACACAGATCCACCTTTAACTAACACTTCTTGACAAGTATTTTGTATGACAGAGGCACGCACAAGCCTCAGAGGAAAGGAGCTGTCAGTAAGAAAGTCTGTCCCTTAGAATTATTACAGCCTAAACACTACTGAGGAGTGTTACTGCCATTGCTTTCCAGACTGGGGATGGAGACAGAGAGCCTGCAAATGTCCTGCGACAGCCCAGAGACTTCCTGGAGTGAGTCAACCCAAGTGTGTTCCACACCTCGCCCATTTCCTGGGAAGGTGTTGGACAGCTGGCACAGTTTCCAGTACTGTGCAATTGTGCCATCAGGCACTCTGGTTTTCTCCTCCCTGAGGAACCCACAGGGCTGGTGGAAAGTTGCTTTGACCTGTCTTCACCTGTTGGCTTGAAATAAATGAGGTATCCAAGGCCAGCTTGAAACCCAGGGCTGCCTTCATCTACCAGGGGGGTGTAAGAGTGACTTCAGCTGGATTTGGTTGTCTGGTGTTAGCAGAGGTAAGAGGTGTGCACTTCTCTCACTGTGGCATCAGCCCCCCAGCAAGTTGAGCCATTGACCTCGGACTGTGCCAGTCCCCGAGGTCCTTGGAGCAACCCATAGCTGATCTGTAGTAGCCTGTGAGCTTGTCAGCTCAGACCTGAGCTACCCCACGAGTGATCACATGTGGGAGAACAGGGTGGGATGAGGATGCCACTGCCAGTCTCATCGTCTCACTGTGAACCGCGCCACTGCCCCTGATTAAACCCATCTGTTCTTCTGTGAAGTGGGGGCACTTGTTCATCTCCTGGGACCAGCCTGTGCCTTTGACTGCCCATCCCATACAAACACAACTCTCACGTTTTGCCGAAGGCTTTCACTGACCTCTTCACCCTCTTTTTCTTGGGGTCATTTAGATCTTTCCCTACACTGGCAAAATCAAGGCTGATTCAGCCCCTGTTCTAGCAGGAGTTTCAGTGGCTCCCAGCCTTTCCCCGGCTTTGCCTCCCAACAGGTGGTACGAGGGACTTGTTCAAAAATCACACCATTGACAAAATGTATTATTCAGACAGTGACAGACACAGAAAGGCCGGGGTATGTTGTTAGTTGTCAAGTTAAGCAGCCCTTTCACTGCAGCTCTTAACACCTATTACGGTTGCCAGGCAGTGAGCAAGCTTTAGGTGATCCCCCATCATCTAGATGCAAAGTGATTTGACAGCTCTAGGGCCTCTTATTATATTTGTTAGTGAACTGGGGAAGCTGGTGCTGGCTGCTGAACCACGGGACTATATTTCCACCAAGGACTGACTGCTCTAAGAGTCTCTGCATGTCTGGAAACCTGTCTCCATGGCAGGGCTGTGCAGCTGGAGGAGCAGAGTTAATTTAAGTCTCTCGTCCAAGAAGTAAAAGCTCTCTCTCCATCCTAGCATGAAGGTAACTGGGTAGGAGGTCCAGCCGCAGGGCTGCCTAATTAGCCACTCCACAAGAGAAAAAGGGGTGATAGGGTCTTAGAGGGGAAAGGAATTAGTTCTACCCACCTGCTAAGTGCAGACCCTGGGAATGTGGAACACTAAACCATAGCTAGCACAGACCAAAATCCTGTAATTGGCCAAGTACATCAGTCAAGCGTGCCCATAAGGGAGAAGACAGAAATGTGATCGCTCACCAGCTCTTCTAAGTGATGCAAAGGGGCCATATCAGACTCTGGGTGGATGCAGAAGAAGAAAGCTTCTCTGTCTAAACAACCATCTGCACCTTTGCCAATGCTTACTGCTCAGATGCTTGAGCAAACACGCAAATAGCTGCAGAGTTACACACCCGCCTTCTGAGCAAGCACAAACCACAATTAAAAATGCACCACCTGTGCAGGGGAACAAGGGGAGAATTACCCAGGCAAGATATCACAGCAATGTGCTTCGCTGTCCAGGAATAAATACATCCACAGAGATCACAGATGAATTCCCAAAGTTGTAACTCCTCTGAGAGGAAGATGAGTTTGAAAGTCACAAGCTTCTGAAAACAGAAAAGAAAACGGAAATAAGTTCCGCAGGGACCATATCGTACCTGTATTAATTAGCACGAGAACAATTACACCTCTGCTATATGCACCGTGAGCCACTGCTATAAGCAAATATTTTCCTTGCAGGTGCTGTTGTAATGAAGGGGAATGTTGCTGTTCGGCAGGAAGGTGTATTCAGAACGTTTCATTTCCAATCATCAGAGACCCCAAAGATCAGCTTCCCATAAACTTATTTATAAGTTTCTCTGCCTCTTATTAAACCTAATGGATATGTGCCCAGCCGCCTTGGTTTTATACTTTGCTGCCATCATCTGTGCTTTGCTGATACTGCAGCCTGCTTTTGAGAGCACAGACCAAATTCCTCTCCAAATTGTTTTCTCCTTTCTGCTAAAGAAGACGCTATTGATATGTTAGGTTGTGGTTTTTTTTAAAGACAGCCCTGTCACTAATTCTGCAGAGGACAGACACCCCAGTGCCCAGCAGCATCTGGTTTTGTTAGCTCCCACCCCACAGATTGGCACGACACAGATGGGAACGAAGCCTGAGAGATTTAGCTGGGAGGATCCTGCTATGTACCAACACAAGCAGACATGTAACATCCCCACAGATGAGATTTACCGACTGCCATCTCAATTATTCGACAACGTGAATGTGTGATTGTTTTCCTCTGGCAGAATCGCATGGCTTCTCGGAAGAGCCCAGAGACAGCCAAAGTCAAACTCCCTGCAAGGACAAGTCATGGCAGGGCTTTTGGTTGCAAGTTAATTGACTTCTGGCTGTTTCATTCATTAGTTCAGCCAGAGGACGTGCAATGAGTAAAGCCTTGCTGCCTGTAGCAAAGAAAGGCATCTCCCACCTCTCTTCTAATGACTTCCTCAATAAACGTCAGTCATTCATCCAACCCCACCGTGTTTTTATCCACCTCTTACATCTGGGGTACGTAACATCAGAGCCAAGAGCAGCTATCGTTCAAGCAGGGACTCTCTGAACTCGAGCAGAAGAGTCCAACTCTGAATTACTAATATCAGACCTGATGCCAAGAAAAACACATTTGCAGCACAGAAACCATCAGACTTCTTCAGAGACAGGTTTTGGGGAGAAAAATGAGAGGCCTCTCCAAAAACTGAGGCCTAGAGAAACTTAGATTTAAAGTAACCCCTGAATTCAGCCTGTGACTTGTTGGATCCTTTTTCCTGAATCTGTTCCTTCCCAGTAATTCAAACTAAAACCAAATTCAGGCAAATATTTAGCAAGGTTTATGTACCGCTTCGGAACAAGTGACTGTATAGCATGGCCATGGCCTCAGTCTGTGTGGAAGCAGTTGTCATCCTCTCCTAGCTATTGCTGAAGAAATGTTTATGGATGAACATTAATTCTAGAGATATCCTTTATTTCTAGAGAAATCAAGAGGGGAATATATCTGTGGTCAATTCCCCTCTAAGATCCTGCTGGGACAGGAAGCCAAGGAAGGAAAAAGGGAAAGGGGGAAAAGGGGGAAAAGGGAAAAAGGGAAAAGGGGAAAAGGGAAAAGGGGAAAAGGGGAAAAGGGGAAAGGGGAAAAAGGGAAAAGGGGAAAAGGCAAAAAGGGAAAAAGGGAAAAGGGGAAAGGGGAAAAAGGGAAAAAGGGAAAAGGGGAAAAGGGAAAATGAAAAAGGGAAAAGGTGAAAAGGGGAAAAGGGGAAAAGGGAAAAAGGGAAAAAGAGAAAAGGGGAAAAGGGGAAGGGGAACAGGTACAGGAACAGGAAGAGCAAAGCACTATCTTCCTCTATATATAAATCTAGTGAATATGTATATATAAATCTAGCCTAAATATGCCTTTGTGGTGCAGTTCCTGGGGTGAGCTCCACTGTATGGCTCACAGATGTCTTGCATCAACACGGTTAAAAGAACATAGATGCTATTTCCAAACAGGATGAATTTCACCTGCAAGCAAAGGGAATGTGTTTGGGGTCCTGATGGCAGCACTGTCTCCTAGTACAACTTACAGCCAAGGATGCTCAGCTACTGGAAACACCTTCCGCGCAATCACTCAGAGGAGCCCTATGTGCATCCTTCAGGCCAAGGACCATTTTGACTGGGTTTGCTTTCAGGAGGCCAAATGATCTTTAATATTCCAACAACTCTTTGGTCGACGTGAGCTAAGTAATTACCAGAAACTACTGCAGATGTTTCACTACTATCCCAAATACGCCACTGTCTTGTTAGAAACTCTAACAACTCATTGTCTCTCAGGATGGGAGAGGCAGAGAAGGTTGGCACAAGTGTCAGGGTTATGCTTCCTATTGCAACATATCTTCTTGGGAAAGACAAGGGATTTGAGTTTTCCTTCCCTCCACCAAGGTGCTTCAAGGCAAGGCATATTCTTCTTTCTTTTCGTTCCATCAGAGTTTGGTTCCAGCCATTACCAAAGGCAGGCTCCCAGCTTTCAGCTTTTTTTGTTTTTTTGGTCCCTGGGAGAAGCTGGAATCTGCAGTTTTTGTCACCTTGTGGAAGTTTATAGCTGGGAGGTTAAGCCCATTGATTTCCAGAGTATGTTTTTAGAGAAGAAAAATAAAGCGTCACTATTTACCATGGAACAGAGCAGGACTTCCTGGTCCTCTTCTTATTCTCATTTTCCAAGCTCAAATGCTTCAAGCGCATTATCTTGAAAGTACCCTCAGGACCAACTGATTTAAGTAATGTGTGTCTTTAGCGTGACCCTGCGAGTAGATCAGGACTTACTTAATATCCTGTTGTTTTGTTTGGCAGATGTAGCTTCTGAGTAACTCCTTTTTGCTTCGACGCTGCTTAAATACGAGGCAATTATGTGTTATGAAAATTCAATAACACTTTAATGATTAAAAAATAAATTCTATCTATTTAGTTTTCCCCAAGAGGAAGAGGAAAATATTTATTAATAGAAATACTTGACATTTCTATTTGGGAAAAAAAAAAATATATTTATGTAACCAGAGCTAACCATGTGAAATTAAAAATGAAAAAAATTCAGCAGAATAACATTAAAAAAATCCTAGTACGATAATTTATAGTTTGTACCACACCAGTGGGAATCCCAGGGCCGAAGGTGAGAGACAGCAGCGTAAGAGGACCAGATGTCATTAACCTCGGGAAGTCCTAGCTACAAGAAAGGGATTCAAGTGCCTACAAGCTATGTGCCAATGGGTAGATAGATGCTGGAGCAAGTGGAGAAGCTTCAAGGAAAGGAACTGGGAACTGTGCTACATAGGAAAAGTCTGTCTGGCAGTCTTGAGTTATCCAAGTAACCTAAGATGCTGGCTTTCTCGTAATCTATGACAAAATACAGCTAACCATAGAATCAAAGAATCATAGAATGGTTTGGGTTGGAAGGGACCTTAAAGATCATCTAGTTCCAACCCCCCTGCCCCAGGCAGGGCCACCTTCCACCTGCCCAGGTTGCCCAAAGCCCCGTCCAACCTGGCCTTGAACCCTTCCAGGGAGGGGGCAGCCACAGCTTCTCTGGGCAGCCTGTGCCAGGGCCTCACCCCCCTCACAGGGGAGAATTTCTCCCTTAGATCTAACCTAAATCTCCCCTCTTTCAGTTTAAAGCCATCACCCCTCATCCCATCCCTACACTCCCTGATGACGAGTTCCTCCTCCCTTTCCTGCAGCCCCTTTCAGCCCTGTGAGGCCGCTCTAAGGTCTCCCTGGAGTCTTCTCTTCTCCAGCTGAACCCCCCAACTCTCTCAGCCTGTCCTCACAGGGGGGTGCTCCAGCCCCTGAGCATCTTTTTTTTTTTTTTTTTTTTTTTTTTT
>NW_020799095.1:152183794-152190909 GCF_003259725.1 Athene cunicularia
AGCTGGAGGAGCAGAGTTAATTTAAGTCTCTCGTCCAAGAAGTAAAAGCTCTCTCTCCATCCTAGCATGAAGGTAACTGGGTAGGAGGTCCAGCCGCAGGGCTGCCTAATTAGCCACTCCACAAGAGAAAAAGGGGTGATAGGGTCTTAGAGGGGAAAGGAATTAGTTCTACCCACCTGCTAAGTGCAGACCCTGGGAATGTGGAACACTAAACCATAGCTAGCACAGACCAAAATCCTGTAATTGGCCAAGTACATCAGTCAAGCGTGCCCATAAGGGAGAAGACAGAAATGTGATCGCTCACCAGCTCTTCTAAGTGATGCAAAGGGGCCATATCAGACTCTGGGTGGATGCAGAAGAAGAAAGCTTCTCTGTCTAAACAACCATCTGCACCTTTGCCAATGCTTACTGCTCAGATGCTTGAGCAAACACGCAAATAGCTGCAGAGTTACACACCCGCCTTCTGAGCAAGCACAAACCACAATTAAAAATGCACCACCTGTGCAGGGGAACAAGGGGAGAATTACCCAGGCAAGATATCACAGCAATGTGCTTCGCTGTCCAGGAATAAATACATCCACAGAGATCACAGATGAATTCCCAAAGTTGTAACTCCTCTGAGAGGAAGATGAGTTTGAAAGTCACAAGCTTCTGAAAACAGAAAAGAAAACGGAAATAAGTTCCGCAGGGACCATATCGTACCTGTATTAATTAGCACGAGAACAATTACACCTCTGCTATATGCACCGTGAGCCACTGCTATAAGCAAATATTTTCCTTGCAGGGAGTTTGACTTTGGCTGTCTCTGGGCTCTTCCGAGAAGCCATGCGATTCTGCCAGAGGAAAACAATCACACATTCACGTTGTCGAATAATTGAGATGGCAGTCGGTAAATCTCATCTGTGGGGATGTTACATGTCTGCTTGTGTTGGTACATAGCAGGATCCTCCCAGCTAAATCTCTCAAACTAATCAGTTCCACCTTTACTGCCACCATCAAATCTGAGAGCAGCGCGCCATGATCTTCAGAAACAGGCAGTGACCTTATTAAAGAGAAGATGATTGCATTCACCACTTCTTAAGTGTCAGTGCCATCTGTTGCTCTTATAGGGGAAACCCAGGATTCATTCTTGATGAGAAGTTGAAGGAAAAACTACTTTCTGCCCTCTTTGCATGAAGAATAATTTATTTAGTCATATACTGACATGGCCAGCCACTTGAACGGGTTTTTCTGAATTGTTTTTGATTTGTTTGTTTGTTTGTTTGTTTGTTTGTTTTTAAGGAGATTCCTTTCTTTGATTTCATCCCTTCTCATCTCTTGGCAAAAATAACCTTATGTGAGCTTTGCCTGTTGCTGTGTTGCATTTAACCAGCCGGTCTGAACCCATTCATCAGCCTCTCCTGTCTACAGTGCAACATCTGAATGTAAATGAATAAATTATGCCAGTTCATTTCTCATGAAGGTTGTAGACACAGATGAGAGAACATAAAGTACAAGACTTGATCAAGAGGGGACAGAAGAACAGAAAGAAATGAGAAATATTTTTCTTGGGGTCTGGGCTCAGGGAGGCAATGTGAGATCACCAGAGATCACCCCAAGGAAGTTTGAAAGGAAAAACCCATTTCCATGCTGATGTGGATGGGGCTAAAACTAGTAACTGGGAAGTGATTTGGTTAAAAGTGGAAGAGACTTTCTGATTCATGGGCAATTTCAGCACTTATTCAGTTTTTCAATTCTGAAATTGAATATCCCCTGAAATGCTGGTAACTTCAAACAAAGACATTAGAAGAGAAAACTTGGGCTGAAAGGAAATGTTGTTTCAGTGACATCAGATCACACTGTTTTGATTTGTGGGTTGCTCAGTGGGGTTTTTTATTTTCAATTATTAAAATATATTTTTCAGATAAAAGAAAGGGATACATTTCAAACAGGCATTTTCAGATGAAGTACTGAGACGTTCTGTCCTTTTCAACATCGTAAAGAAATTTTTGAATACCTGATATTTGTTGCTGAAAATGGTGTACTTTTAACTGTTTGACTTAAGCCAGAGCAGAATTTCTCTTCTCCCTGAAGTCTGTACCACGCTAAAAAGAAGAGCATCTCACTCTAACCTCCCACATCTTCCCTTTGGCTTCTTACACTTGGTAACTCCAAATTTTTTGAAACTGGTTGATGATGTATCCTACACCACAGCGGTGCTGCCCAACACACGTGGGAGACCTCAGGTCAAGTGGACGCAAGAAAAATCCTTATATCTGTGATGGACACTGTGCTGCACCAAACCTGACACTGGGCATGATAAAATAGTCACTAATATCTCCTCCTGGAAACATCATCTTGATTTAATCTGCAGAAAAAGCCACAAGGAGGTAAGGTCCCAGCAAGCATAGGACAGGGAGATGTGTTTGCTCTACATGGTCATTACATATGCTACAAATATGGCTGGAGAAAAACAAATAGTGGAAAAAAAAATATCTGAACAGTTCAATATTGATCCTCAAACACATTTTGTTCATGGAGCACCGCTTCTGATTCCCTATATGCGATATGCTCTACATCTGTTTAATAACTGTGTCTAATGCCTGTCAAACAAAGCATCATCAGAGTTCTGACAATTCATCTCCTCTGGACTTACTCTGTCTGCCACTTCACATCATGTCTGTGTACATTTACACACGCCCCAATGTAAGTCATCTGCATGTGTGAGGCATTGATTAAAAAAAAAAAAAAAAAAAAAAAAAAAAAAAAAAAAAAAAAAAAAAAATCTTGAAAAAAAATGTGTAGCACTTAAGAACAGGAGTCTTTGTGTTGTGAAGATTAAGCATCAAAGCTAAAAATACCTCCCTGTGATGGGAAGAGGATGCAGATTTAAAGAGGCGCTAGGTGGAGCACTGTGGTTTCCTTAGGGTGCACTTGGCTGAGAGTTAGGGTTAGGACTAAGGAGCCCCTAGTACAGGGCTCAGTCTAGGTGAGTCAGCAGTGTATTTACCCAACTCCCTGGATGCTGTTTTGCAGCCATGGGGACAACCAGCCATCCACAGCAAGATGAAGCATGAGGGGAAGTTTGTTTTCAGGTGGAATTCTTCCATTTGTCCCAGCTGAAAAAAAAAACAAACAAAAACAAACAACAAAAACAAAACCAAAAAACAACCCACCAGACCAGGATTCCAGGCAACTCTGCCACCTAGGCTCTCTGTGATGAGTGGGGAGAAGCAGGCATCACTGGACCCTGAGGCTGGAGCGTAACTCTGCCTTCCTGGAGGCACATTTATTTCTCCATGCACAGAAATATGAAAAGCCCACCTGGTTTGACTCAGGATTGAGTTTATCTCACCTCAGCTCAGGTGTCCATGTCTCCACCAGAACCATCTGTCTTCTCACAGGCTAAGGATCTACTAGCAATTGTCACCGAAATTTATCATGGGATCCTTCTCACAAAAACAGAAACCTAATCTGGGTTGTGATACCAAACCCTGAACACCACCTACTGTTGAATTCATCTTCACTGATGGTACAGGTTGACTTGCCTAAATGGGAACATCCAAATTAGTTGAGTCCCCTTCCCGCCTCTGCTACATCTAAAGTGCTCACAGAGGGACAAGGAGCCTGTGACAAAACCCGGCTCAGAATTCCAGAACCATAGGCTGCAAAGGAGCTGTCATAGGACCACGGTTTTGACAAGTTGTACCAGGGTTTGCGTAGACCATCAGATCCACACGGGGCTTGAATGGCTCAGATGACCCTCGGTAGCAAACACAAATGAGAATTTCTGAACAACGTCTGAGTTTATTCCCTGCGCAATGATCTCAGCCTAATGTGGAGGCAAAGCTCGGCCATCACTAATTCAGGGAACAGACACAGGGAAGGGGTTGAGATTGCCTAGGGTGGATCTCTTCTCTGGAAATTGTGGAGTATGGCCAGGCTGAAGAAATGACTGCATGCTCAAGGCCTCTGCTGAGGGGCACAGGGGCTCCTCTCTGGGTTTCTGTAGACACTCAGGGTGCCGGAACCAGGTGAGAGAAGGAAAGTGGGTCAAGAGTTATGATCTACTCTTCAAGTGACACTGAGCAGGAAGCCTGTTCTGAAACTTCCAGGGTCAGGAGGACTCAGGTGGGTAAGCGCTCGTCCTTTGGCCGCTGCTTGTCAAAGTCTTAGAAATCAGGGAGCCTGGTCTGGAAAATGAAAGGAGAAAAATTCCCCCAGGAGGGATGCGGCATAGTGGCGATAGTGATAACAGCACAGGCACCCATGTCCCCCATTGAAACATCGCCCCTAATCTTAAGACCATTGATAAAGGACAACACGCACTAAACTTGAGTCTCTCTGATGCAGACCCTGTCTTCACCAGCTGCTGGAATGCGTGCATCTAAAACCAGACTATGAACTGACGGTACGAAGTAATTGTTCATCTAGTTTAACCCTGCCAATCTCCCGGGACCCACAGTTAAATATTCAAGTACCTTGAGTTCATTAGAATGCTACTAATTATATCTGCTTGCAAACATCCTACCAGCCAAATCTCAAGAGCCAGAAGCACTCAAACTTCTGTCTTTTTTTTTTTTTTTTTCCTCCATCCTACCTTCTTAGGATTTTCTCTCATATTTTCTTTTTGCTCCTGTGCACAAGCCCTTAAACTAGTTCCCACGCTCTGAAGTCCGATTCCCACTTCCTGCCTCAACCTAGATTCAAAGTTTTCCCCTCTTGCCTTCCCCAGCAAGTTCTCATTTAACTCGCTGTTCGAGTCAGTTTGTAACAGGTCTTGACAGTTTTGAAGGAGAAGAGAAAGAAAGAGAAAGAAGAAAAGAGAGGAGGGGAGGGGAAAAAAAAAAAAAGGCCTTGTAAAGATTAGTTTCTCAAGGGGGAACAAAAAAACAAAAAAAAAAGTCTGGAGGGAAAGTTTAATTAAAAAGAGCAGAGTTTTTAATTACCAGGGAAATCTACTTGAATGATTCATTTGCATAATCCCGACGGCAGTGGGAGAACAGGCAGGAACGAGATAAGGTTTCTTTACAATCCTTCTCTTGCTTTTCCATATCTCTCCAAAAATGACTCTGATCCTTCCCTCCTCCTCTCTCTCAGTCCCTGCTACGTTGTCCTCCCACCTGATTGCAGATTTCGGCCTTAGGCTGCCTGCTTGTTTGGCTCTTCCCTTGTTATTGTATGATGAATTTTGGTACAAATGATGCACCTTTCTCCTGCTGGGTCTCTCTAGGTGAGGTGTAACCAGTCCTTTCTTCCTTCTTTCACAGCAACCAGACTCTGCTGGGTTGTCCTCGATGGCTGAAGCACTGGCACGTGTTATCACTTGGTGACATTCAGAGTGAGAGAGAAATCTGTCAGCAGAGAAGCCAGTCAGAAGGTCAAATCGCCTTTACAGCCAGCTCTGGTGGTCAGCAGAAAAACGACCTATGAAAATTAGACTCTCACGTCTCAAAAAATGGTTCCTATCCAGACTAAGGTAGATGTGACAAGCTTTCCATACACCGTATCAACCTTGCATTCTTCTTCCCCTCCATTGTCAGACCTGTCATGGGTAGCACAGCTGGCCAGGGTCCCTCTTGCATGGGGTCTGGGGACACCAACACCGCAGGATGTGGCAGTGGCCGATGAAGGAAGGGAAAGTGTGTACTTAACGGACCCCGCTGCCAGCCTTGTCCTCTAGCTGTTGCTTGGTGACATCTTCCCCAATACCCTCTATACCAAACCACCCCAGCACCCTGCATGCTGTCCCAATCCCCACCACTTGGTCTGCGGTCACCTAATCAGCCTGTCCTATCTGATCCTCTCCTGCAAGATGAGAGCGAGGCTTGAAATGAGTTCACATTTCCAAGTGCTTTCTATCCATATTTCTGACTGGCTACCCCTTCCCTTCCAGCACGCTGAAATACACAGACGACAGCTTTATGCTCTGTCCTGCAATCAGCCTCACTGATAAAACTTGCTCTTTCACACACTCTGGCCTGTACCCACAAGCACTTCTGAAGGCGAAACCTGCTTGAGGGGGGTTGTGGTCCAGGAAATAAGCAGAATGGGAAAATCCACCTTACATCCCAAGCAGGGAGGGCGAGGAGGTGAGTGATGTGGGTGGAGCAGTGAAGTCTCACTTGTCTTCAAGGCAGGCAAGGAATTGTGGCTAATTTTATTCACTTGCCTGGAGACAGCCAGTTGCATAAAAAGAGACGAGTGAGGGACATCTGCCCAGAGGTGGGTGCGGAGTTCTCCCCACCAGAGCGTGGGCAGACCTTAGGCACACCACAGACCAGCACTTGTGTGAGTGTTGAACTGTAGCCTGTGCTCAGCACTCCTCCAGACAAGCCTGGATTTGAGCATGTCCACAGAGATCAATGCTCACCAGGGAGATGCATTTAGTTCTCCCGAATCACAGTTCTTTGCCCCTGGAAGACCCTCTTTCTCCCTCGCTGCCTGCTGGGCTTCACCCTCCCTCCCCTGCTTTGTAAGCCAGAAGAAAAAGAGATTTCCATCCTTTTGTTATAGCAGCAGTTGAAAAGGTCTTTTGTTGTTGCTGATTTTGAGTCTCCGAAGTCAAAAAATTGATAGGAGCTCTGTGGCACAAAGAGGGGCTGTCTGACCTTTCCGTACTTCCTGACATCCTTGATGTTAACATCTGTTGGGGTTGCTGGAAGCCAGGAAGGGATGCAGTGGGTCAGATGAGAAGCAGCCTGTGTCTGTACCTAAAATGTGAGAGAGGCAAAACCAATCCATTTAAGAAACACAAAGAGGAGTGAATATAAGCCCAGAGAAAAAGGGAGAGAATGACAGAGATCTAGAGAGGAGCAGGAAATACTGTTCATGTGAGCGTACACGGACCACGTGTGTCTGAATCAGGATGTCACCACAGACCAGTTTATCCCTCCAGCCCGCTCTGACCCACAGGACAGAGGTGTGGGAGGTGACAGTTCAGTGTCTCTGTCTTCAGGCTGATAGATGAGATGTGAGGCATGGAATTTTCTTGTTTAATTAAGCTGAGGGGGTGAGAGGCACCACAGGAAACCGCCAGAAAAATTGATTTCTCCTTGCATACGCGCCCACGCCTGCATCAGGATGTGGCAGCGTTGTGTGCTGATGCCTAGAGAGCATTTTTTTTTTTGGGGGGG
>NW_020799095.1:152190959-152193253 GCF_003259725.1 Athene cunicularia
AAAAAAAAAAAAAAAAAAAAAAAAAAAAAAAAAAAAAAAGCAAAATAAGCTTTGGGGATAAACAAACCACTATGGGGTCTGAAGCGTAAGGATGTAAAGTGGTGATGGGTGTATGTATTCTGCATGGATAGAGCTAGCCCTGTGTGTGTGTGTGCACATGGGAAGTTGTGTGTGTGCGTGCACAGAAAACAAGAGTGCTCAGAGACCTGCGTCGGTCCAAGTCCAGCGGACGTGGTTTTAAGGGAAGACGTGGATGTTTTGAGGAAACGGGGCTATTTCTGTGTCTAAGAGGCTGTGGGCAGGCTGCAGTCACCGTGCCTGTTTCTGTGCGAGCGCAGTAAGCCAGGGTAACTTGTTCCAGGCTGCAAGGGGGGGGTACAAGCCTGCACACGTGCGTGAGTGTGAAGAATGTGATCTGTGTGTGTGTGGCGAGCAGCAGACACGGCGGGGTCTGTGCCTGCCAACCCCCTGCCTGCATGAGGGCAGTGGGCAGCAGGTGGGTTCCCTCATGTGTGTTTTGTGGGTGTGATTCAGGCATCTGCACCTACGCTGTAAGCAGCATGTTGGTGTACGGTAAGCGATGAGTGTGTACAGTAAGTGATGAGTGTGCACAATAACTGATGAGTGTGTACAATAAGTGACGAGTGTGTACAGTAAGTGCTGAGTGTGTACTGTAAGTGATGAATGTGTACAATAACTGATGAGTGTGTACAGTAAGTGCTGTGTTCACAATGAGTGTGTACAGTAAGTGCTCAGTGTGTACAA
Organism: Athene cunicularia; assembly: GCF_003259725.1. Classification (NCBI taxonomy): domain Eukaryota; kingdom Metazoa; phylum Chordata; class Aves; order Strigiformes; family Strigidae; genus Athene; species Athene cunicularia. The sequence goes on from NW_020799095.1 coordinate 152,191,725, forward strand.
TAAGTGATGAGTGTATAGTGATAAGTGTGCACAATAATTGATGTGCAAAATAAGTGATGAGTGTGTAGAGTAAGTTATGAGTGTGCACAGTAAGAGATGAGTGTGCACAATGATGAGTGTGTACAATAAGTGATGAGTGTGCACAGTGATGTGTGCACAATAAGTGATGAGTGTGTACAGTGATGAGTGCGCACAATAACTGATGTGCACAATAAGTGGAGTGTGTACAGTAAGTTCTGAGTGTGCACAATAAGTGCTGAGCGTGCAAAGTAAGTGATGGGCGTGCACAATAAGTGATGAGTGTGCACGATGAGTGTGCACAGTAAGTGATGAGTGTGTACAGTAAGTTCTGAGTGTGCACAATAAGTGCTGAGCGTGCACAGTAAGTGATGAGCGTGCACAATAAGTGATGAGCGTGCACAATAAGTGATGAGTGTGCACAATAAGTGATGAGTGTGCACAGTAAGCAGCGGTTCTGATAGATGCCGGGGCATACACAGGCTGTTTGTGCGTGGACACGTGTGTGTGTGTGTGTGTGTGTGTGTGTGTATGGGTGCCCCCACCACAGCATGGGGGAGCGAGGGAGGCTTCTGACCTTCGCTCCACCCTGACACTCTTTATGATAACGAGCAATTCCCAGTTTCAGCTCCATGTGCTGCTGGAGGAAGAAAGAATTAGAAAACTAGAAGGGAAATTTCAGCTCCCTGGAGAACATCAGCTGCCAGCAGTGCCCTGTGGCCGGTAAAATGTTGTAGTGACCATCGGATCCTGTGGCCAAAACCAGATCCTGGAAGTGAACTCTTATCCGTGACATGTGGAAGAGCAGGGACTGGGATCCAGAGGGGAATTGGGCAAGCAAATTTATTAATGGTGTAACTGTGTCATGCAGGTCCCCCAGCAGATTCACAGGCCATCATCACACAGAACCACAGCTATAGCTTCGGGAGCAGAGATCAGGTTTTCAGCCCTCTGATGCCATCCCATAATCTCCCCAATCCAGTATGTGACAGTGTGTTCCCCCTGACCCAACCTGACCTGTACTTCCCATAACCCTGCTCAAGTGATGACCAGCAGTTGGGGTTGTAATGGTCTGGCTCCAAGTAGATTTGAGGGAGACAGATAACACCGGAACAGCCAAGGGCTAATTCCAGTCCTGCCTAGACTCCTCTGAGTATCACAGAACCATCTTGGTTGGAAAGGACCTTGAAGCTCCTCCAGTCCAACCATTGACCCAGCACTGACCGTTCCCAACTCCCCCAGACCCCTCAGCGCTGGCTCAGCCCGACTCTTCAACCCCCCCAGGGATCCCGGGGACTCCCCCCTGCCCTGGGCAGCCCATTCCAACGCCCAACAGCCCCTTCTGCACAGAAATCCTTCCTCAGAGCCAGCCTGACCCTGCCCTGGGCAGCTTGAGGCCATTCCCTCGGGGCCTGGCGCTGGCTCCTTGGCTCCAGAGACTCATCCCCCCTCTCTGCCCCCTCCTGGCAGGGAGTTGCCGAGGGCCAGGAGGTCTCCCCTCAGCCTCCTCT
>NW_020799095.1:152193303-152200501 GCF_003259725.1 Athene cunicularia
CCCCCCCCGATTCCAAAATTACTAATGAATCGCAATATCTGATTTCTGCTGTGGCATGAAATGGAATTTCTGAAGTCGTAGATGATTTGGAGAAATGACAGATTATCTCCAGAACCCACTCCTTATATAACTCACCTCTCTGGCCAGTTCGGAAATGAGATAGGAGGTGGCATTAAAAAATTTATTATCGGTGTCTAAATGTTAATACAGCCCTGCTAACAGCTGCTGTACCAAACGCTGCAAACTTAGCAGCTACCCCGCAAGCAGTCGCGCACTCATGGATGGCACTGCTGGATGTAGAAGTGATGTTCTTCGTGGTTCCCTTGAAGGAGGCGGGTAAAGAGAAGTTTGCTTTCACTTGGGAGGGAATACAATATAACTTTAACAGACTCCCACAGAGGGATAAACATTCACCCACAATCGCTCATGCCGCACTCGCCGAACTTTTACAGTCTCACTCCCCCAAGATGTGAAACTGTACCGACGTACAGATGATGTTCTGATTGGAGGAACTTCCCCTGAGAAGGTGGGGGAAGCAGTAAGCACGAGTGTGGCAAGCACTAAATAAAGCAGAAACTGAGATTCCACACAGAAAATGTCAGGGACCAAGTAAAGAAGTAAAATTTGTAGGTACTTGGTCGACAGCAGGCGGTGCAGTGATTCCTCCAGATGCCTTACGAAAAATCAAAGAGCTGCAAATGTCCCAATCAAGGAAGGAGTTACAACAATTATTGGGAACTTTAAGATATTGGAGAAAGCACATATCTGGATTTTCTATTATTTCCCGTCCATTACACTCACTCTTATGGAAAGGCAACCCCTGGGAGTGGAAATTGGAACGTAAGAGAGGCAGTAAAACCTCTAACTGAAGAATTAAGAACATATCAGTCACTGGGACCAGCATCCCCCCAAACCCTGTTACAGCCAAATGAGGCTTTGCTGAAGGTGCTACTTACTGCAACCTGTTCCAAACTGGCCCCTGTGGGTCAAAAATACCTTTATTGTTTAGCTCAACCGCATTTAAAGAAACAGAACAAGGATACATTGAACAGGGAAAGGGACTTTTATCTTTATTCTGAGCAGCTGAACACATTGAGAAAAATATATCAGGGACAACCCATGCAAAGTAGAGGACCATTTAATTTCCTAGAAGGAATCCTAAAGGTGACGTCTCTCCCAGAGTTGCACAAAAATACACTGTCAGGAAATGGGACGCCTAGGTGCAGGAGTTGCAGAAACTCTGCAATTAACTGAAGGACACACTAAGGTTTCCAAGTTGCAGACGCCCATCCACACAGAACCTTTAGCATTACAACAGCCTTCTAAACTTTCACCAATTGTGGAGTCACTCCCTCTCGCTGAGGGTACACCAGCAGAAAACATTCGGTTTCACGGATGCTTCAGCAAAAAAAAGGATAAACGGCAACGTAAGGTCGTTGGGTTAGATATTACCAACAGCAAACAAGTAGTAGAAGAAGGTGAAGGCAGTGCACAAGTAGCATAAATAAGAGGAGTGGTTTTGGCAGCACAGGATGGGAAAAAAATTGTGTATGTAGATTGTGATGCTGAGATGATGTCACACAGTGGCTCCCGTCAGTGGGAAACCTTGAATTGGGAAGTAAATAGATCCCCAGTTTGGAGAAACAAAGACTGGCGATTATTACTAGGCAGAACCAGGAAAACATCTTTCGTGGTGGGATGGGTAAAAACTCACAATAAGGATAATCGATGAGCCACAAAATGGCATCAAAAGGTAGATGCACTAGCTGACGTGAGGAAAATCACCTTAAATCCTGAGTAGTATCGACTGGGAGAAGGGTTACATCAAAACCTAGGCCACACACTCTACTTTGCTGCAAGAAGTAAAGGCTGGTCTATAAACAGAAAAAAACTTGTGAAACTTTTCTTACAGGAAGTGCCCGGTGTAGATCCGAATTGCAAGCAGAGCATCCTGCTGAAGCACCACCTCTACGTATGGTTGAAGAGAAAATGTTGCGGTCTCCACGACAAATTGATTATATCGGGCCATTAAAATCTCCTGTGGGGTGTCGGTACATCCTCACAGGAGTGGAAACAGCCTCTGGCTTGCGCATGGTGACTGTCAGAAAGCCAATGGGCCAAAGGCAGGGCGAGGATTATCGTTCTGGTTCTCAAATCTACCTACTACTAACCAAAGTGATAACGGCTCACACTCCTCGTGTAAGGAAGTGCAAGATTGGGCAAAACAAGAAGGAATTCAGTGGGTATTTCACACCCCGTACTACCCTCACTCAAATAGGGTGGTACAAAGCTAATAGCTTATTGAAAAGGAATCTCAAACCACACGAGGCTCAGCGGGACATGCGACTTTCCCAAGTATTCCATCCATTAAATAATCGATACGGGTCCACTGGAAGCCCTTGTAAACCGAGCAGTCTTTGTTAAAACTGAGCTTAGCGCTCCACCTACTGGGAAAAGAGAATATCCGACATCACAGCCTGTGATGGTCAATCTACCATCCATCGCTACCGTGCCTATGACTTGAAATCTCGTGGCCCACTTGCCTGGGAAGCTACCGACCGCAGTGGTGCAAAACCCAGGATTACTGCATGACGGATTTTTCCTTCTTTTTAACGGGTTAAACCTGTTCAGACTCTCCCCACCATAACAAGTCACGATTTTCCATTACAGCACCCCGCTGGATGGCAAATGGAAATGCTGCATTCATGTTGCTAAGTCAAAGCCTAACAATGCTGCATCTCCTAAGCTGTGGTCAAAAAACCCTAGAGTGGTCATGGTCCCAAGCTGGTGTTACATATATGAGAAGTATGGGACTAAATTCTAATAAAGACTTGGCCCTCTTAACCGTAGTAATGCACAGAACTGAGGTATATGTAGAAAATGAACAGAACAAGGATGCTAAGAGCTTTGACCCACTCTCCTGACTCGGGGAGGCCAGAAAATAAAGGTAGGATGCCAGGTGATCAATGGATACACCTATGAGAAGGCATCTCAGATATAGCAGCGTGTAATATCACACCAAATGGAACACAAAGGATACGAAACTTTGTGCCACTGACAGATTAGACTGTTGGTACAACTCTTGCCTTAGCACAACCTGGTTTCGTAGTTCGACTCTAGGATCACCATAACGTGGGATGACGCACCTCAACATTTAAATTTAAAATAAACGTTACGACTTGTAAATAAAGCAAGCGCAACAACGAGTTATTTACATCTCATCAGTTGTTACAATCTAATTATACATATACATTGAGACAAGGTTTATCGCCTGCCCTCATTGGAACGAATCTTAACATTGATGAAGAAACTACTACAACATGATGCCCTGCGTCAACTGCTAGAACACACCCAAAACAATGGCCAAAACACCACTAATCATTATTCATGACGATGCAGAAGAGATACAACATGTCTTGGAAAGGGTGAAGAAGGATGGAGAACATCACTGGGGGGAAGTTGTTCTCAGATGGTCACCAAAAGCAATGGGAGTTTTTAGTCTCATGTTTTGCCCTGTTGGGATTTTTATTAACTTTAACATTAATGTGTCTGTTGCTTATAATCATATTGTATATGAAGGTTTGATACATGATAAAACAACTCACCCAGCGCCACAACCTAAATCATACAAGCTAATCTATAGCAAATAGCAATACTTCACTATCTACTTACTGTGGGTCTGTAAGAGCATAAATTATCAATATATTATTTATGGCACAAAGGCAAGAGGTGACCGTACCACTACTGTGAGAATGGGATGAATTGACTATAGTCACAGGGCGGGGTGTGATGGTGTGCTCCCCCTGACCCTACCTGGCCTGTATTTCCCATAACCCTGTCAAAGCGGTAACCACCCGTGGGGTTGTAACGGCTGTGCCTGGTTCTGATGGCTGCAACTGCCTCGAAGTTGACTCAGGGGAGATAGATAACAATAGCCAAGGGATAACTTGGACAAGGCACCCACCTAACCACAGTGCTGGTCAAGGTCTGACTTCAAGTTGAGTTTGGAAGGAACTACATCTGTAGTAGTCATGCAAATATGACTACGAGTCCCTCATCTTACCCCATAAATCACGAGCAGCCCAAGAGCCCCTTGAGCTCTCCTGCACGGCAGCGGGCTGCACGCCAGGATCTCCCCTTGAGTGGGGACGCCTCTCAAGGTTATGCCTGCCACAGAAATCCCTTACTCCTGGGTACTGAGAGATTTCTTGCTGCAACAGATCCTCTGTGAGTGACTAATAGCTTGCTACAGTTTGTAAGCTTCATTTAGATTGATGGTGCACATATAATCCTTTAGATGTAAAGAGTTGACCAAATCTGGGACCAGGATTGGATCCAGCTGCACCTGGACTCCTCTGAGTAGGAGTTTACAAAGCAAGAGGGTCCTCTCTGAATCTCCTGACTCAACGGGGGGGTCTCCCTGACACCTCTGACTTACCCTGCCCTCTACGCAGTGAATAATCAAGTGTACCTCGCCACTGAGTCTTGCTAAACTGCTGTCACATTTACTATCAAACTTCTCTAAATTGCTGCTTTATATCAATAAACATATTGCTGCTTCTCTCTTACGAGTGAAATGCATCACTACACCCGTGACACAGCGTGATCCGACACTTGCCCTTATCTGTTTCCCACTGAATTAATCTTGCAAACTCCTTCCTGCTTTCTGTGCTCTCTGCAGCCCCCATCCCATGGCTGCCTGCTGCGCCTCCCTGCAATGCAGACAAGGGCTCTCCTCTGCTCAGACAAATATTTCTCAAAGCAACTCCGGCATTAAAGGCTTCAAAGCCTCTTTTCAAATGAAATGTTAGGCTTATAGTTGAACTCGATGATCTTAAAGGTCTTTTCCAACCTAAATGATTCTGTGATTCGATGAAGCTAAGATCAGCAGAGAGGATGAGCAGGTACTAGGGGCTGAGACAAACAGCTCCCTAGGCATATCTAATGTCTTTTGCTTCATCAGGGAAACCTGGCTGCAAATGCAGCCAGCTATTAGTGATGCATTGAAATTGTTTCTGAGCTAGTGCTTAAACAAATACATCAAAATAAAACAAGATAAAAATAAACCTCCACCAAGCCTGCTGTTGCAGTCTCAGCATTCATGACTGCATATTTCTGCAATTACTCCTCTGTTTGCAACGCTCCCTCTGGTGTGTGGCTGATTGTTACAGGGTTAGGACACTCCTGACATCAAACCTCATCTTAGATGTCCCGGAGATAAAAAAAAAAAAAAAACAAACAAAAACCAACCTTCCCTCTGTATTAAGCAGAAAATAATTCAGTGGGCATGTCACAGAATGGCCCGTTTCCATTCACGGGCCAGCTGTGCTGTTAACAAGCCCCTGCAGCATCTGAGCCATGTTCTCTCACGTATTTTGTGTTCAGCTAATATCAAACCACGGTTTAGGGCAGTTTGTGCAAGTCCTGGATGGAGCAAACATCGGTCAGCCCTTGGTCTGTCAGTCCTCTGTAACAGCCGATCTGCTGATGAGTTAACTGGAGATTAAAAATAAATTTTGCACAGGGAGATGTTGTTCATCACTGCTTTGGACATCTGGGATTTGCGTCTGGTTAACAAATTCTAAAACTTCCTTGTGCAAACCACCGGCGGTAACAGCCTCTGACACTTTACTACTCCTTTTCAGTCTGATTTGTGCTCAAAATCATTACGGTAGTCAGGTAACAGGTTATCTGGAAACTTTCCCTGTTTCTCCCTTTTTGCCCAGCCAGACTCCCATTCCAAGGGACTCGGGCTCCTGCCTGCACAAGGTCTTGAGTTAAAAGATTGGTTTTTGCCTATACAAGTAAAGATAAACTCCTTTCTACCTCCTACATGATGCAAACCAAACAGAATCACAGAATCATCTACTTTGGAAAAGATCTTGAAGACCATCCAGTCCAACCATTAAAGGTACCTACCACAGACAGGTACTTGCATTTCTTTATGCACTTGCACTAGCCTGTTCAAAAGCAACTGCCAACTACATAATTTGTAGTAAACAGAGCATAGTATTGGGCACTGGGGAGGCCGCCCCTCGCTGAGGGGGTTCAGTTCTGGGCCCCTCACCCCAAAAAGGCCATTGAGTGACTCGAGCGTGGCCAGAGAAGGGCAACGGAGCTGGGGCAGGGTCTGGAGCACAGGTCTGCTGGGGAGCGGCTGGGGGAACTGGGGGGGTTCAGTCTGGAGAAGAGGAGGCTGAGGGGAGACCTCCTGGCCCTCGGCAACTCCCTGCCAGGAGGGGGCAGAGAGGGGGGATGAGTCTCTGGAGCCAAGGAGCCAGCGCCAGGCCCCGAGGGAATGGCCTCAAGCTGCCCAGGGCAGGGTCAGGCTGGCTCTGAGGAAGGATTTCTGTGCAGAAGGGGCTGTTGGGCGTTGGAATGGGCTGCCCAGGGCAGGGGGGAGTCCCCGGGATCCCTGGGGGGGTTGAAGAGTCGGGCTGAGCCAGCTCTGAGGGATCTGGGGGAGTTGGGAACGGTCAGTGCTGGGTTAACGGTTGGACTGGAGGAGCTTCAAGGTCCTTTCCAACCAAGATGGTTCTGTGATACTCAGAGGAGTCTAGGCAGGACTGGAATTAGCCCTTGGCTGTTCCGGTGTTATCTGTCTCCCTCAAATCTACTTGGAGCCAGACCATTACAACCCCAACTGCTGGTCATCACTTGAGCAGGGTCATGGGAAGTACAGGTCAGGTTGGGTCAGGGGGAACACACTGTCACATACTGGACTGGGGAGATTATGGGATGGCATCAGAGGGCTGAAAACCTGATCTCTGCTCCCGAAGCTATAGCTGTGGTTCTGTGTGATGATGGCCTGTGAATCTGCTGGGGGACCTGCATGACACAGTTACACCATTAATAAATTTGCTTGCCCAATTCCCCTCTGGATCCCAGTCCCTGCTCTTCCACATGTCACGGATAAGAGTTCACTTCCAGGATCTGGTTTTGGCCACAGGATCCGATGGTCACTACAACATTTTACCGGCCACAGGGCACTGCTGGCAGCTGATGTTCTCCAGGGAGCTGAAATTTCCCTTCTAGTTTTCTAATTCTTTCTTCCTCCAGCAGCACATGGAGCTGAAACTGGGAATTGCTCGTTATCATAAAGAGTGTCAGGGTGGAGCGAAGGTCAGAAGCCTCCCTCGCTCCCCCATGCTGTGGTGGGGGCACCCATACACACACACACACACACACACACACACAC
>NW_020799095.1:152200551-152214340 GCF_003259725.1 Athene cunicularia
CCCCCCCGCCCCTTCTATTTCCATTGCATCACTGATCCATTAGACAGCAGCATTTTGATCTTCACCTGAAGGTGAAAAGTCAGTCAACAGACTCATGCCAAATGCTTATTTTATTAAACAGTGTTCCACTGGGAATCAAAAGAAAAGACATTGGACCAAAGAGGGTGCTGTCGGTATCCTGGAGTATTCATTCCACCAAAACCCTCTTCTACGAGTGTCAGCAAGACTGAGAATTCTCAGACCCTGAAACAATTGAAGACTTGAGCAGGACCAGGTGGTATCTGATTATTTAAATCCCTAAAAGTAATCCTCATTAGAATGTTCTTTAAGCACAGAACACAGTGAATCAGATATCTGGCCAGTACTTTGAGGAACTAGAGCCTTCAGGAGAAAAAATACTTTCCTACCATAGTTACAGTTCATCACGGTATGTATTTTCATCTGCACAGAGGTATAGAGGTATTTGGTCATCAGCCTGTGCAAACTAAGGCTTTCATCTTCCTTCCTGGTGAACATAAACAGTCAAATTATTAATAAATCAGTAGCTGTGTTCACACAATATCATATATCCAATGGTATAGTAAATCAAAGGAATACTCAACCCTGATCAGTTCAGTGGAAACATCTCAACATTCACTGCTAACCACAGAGCCGTCTTTATCTTTTATTCTGCGTGGCAGATGTCTTCACTCTAAAGCTGCTTAAATTTGTCAGTGATAGGATTGTGGGGCTCTTTCTTTTCCTGTTTGTTGTGGGGGTTTTTTTGTTGGTTTTTTTGGGGTTTTTTTGTTTGGTTGGGGGGTTTTTGTTTTGTTTTGGTTTTTTGTTTTTGTCTACCCTTGGAAGTTTTGAGGAAAAGCATTTGCTAAATGTGAGCACAGCTGGAATTTCCACTACAAGGTGAGGCAAGTTAAGGAGCTTATAAATCAGAAAGTGTCTATGTCTGCTCCTCAAGGCAGACCGTACGGGACTGAGTTGAAGATATCTTCAGCATTATGGCTCCACAACATTAGTTGGGCAATGAAGCCAATGGACGAATTCCCTCCATGTCTTCGCATCGTGGCTGGGAAGAGCAGATATGAATATTCTAGAAAGAAGGAATTTTCTTTGCTCAGCTTTTAGGTACCATCAGAACAGATGCACCTTTTATGGGTCTCACAGTGTTTTGACAGTTATAGGGGCCTAGCATAAAGGACACAGTCAGCATAAAGATGAACCAGTAAACAGATTATATTTGATTAAAAAAAAGGTCAGTACATGGGTGAGTACTGGGGGTACAAAAAAGTCAGTCAGATTACACATAATCAACATCAATCCCACTGACCCCAACAACAACACCACACAACCAGCAATGGGTGGGATAACCAGTGAAATGCAGTCTCCCATAGAAGGGACTGGAGACAACCAGGTCAACCAGCCAAACACATCAGACCAAGGAAGCCACACACTGAATCCCTACACAGCCCACGTTTACAAAAGCCAGGCCTGAGTGGAGCCCAGTCCCAGGGAGGCGGGAGGGTCTCTGCCCTTCTCCAGCGAGGCCATCGCCCATGCGCAGGGAGGGGCGTCAGAGGTGTGGTCAGTCTTGGAGGCGGGCAGCCTTCCACCCGGAGGGGTGTTTTGGTATTAGCATGAAGCAAAGTCCGTCTAAGGTTCATGATTTCTTCATCGATGTTATGGCAACAGTTGTGATCCATCTTTTCTAACAGTGGCTCTGCAACTATCTCTAACAGCTCTGGCTGGGACCAGGTACCGAACAATAGCTCAGCACAGCTCTGGCACTGCAGAACAGCCCAGCACCGCCTGCACCACACGGTCAGCGCTCAGGAGAACAGCCCATCATCGCTGTGCCACACAGCTCTGCATTCAGGAGCCTCGGCACTACATCCCACTCCAGGGATCGGCAAGGCCAAGCACGCCGTTGTCACGGACCTCACTGTCCATTCCCTGATGACAATATTGAGACAATGCTGATCTTCTGACCGACTCTTACAGCTGGCAACACTGGAGTTTCGAAATGGGGAACACAGCAGCAGTCCCTCAAATGTCCTTCAGGACGTGGCTGTCCTGGAACCATACTTAATATCGACACTTGAAGGAGAACAAGATGGATTGGTTCATCAGCTTAATAGTTCTAATGTCATTGAAAATACATACGCAAAGGGAAAAGAGAGTTGTCTTCTCTTTGAATTGTTTTTCTAATGTCTGTTTACCATATTGACAAGGTTCTTGAGCCGCCACCTTTTTGCTGAAACTCCTCCCAACTGCAGTACAGTACATGGACTCCTCCTCTGCGTCCCATGCGACAGAGCACACAATGCTGAAATGCCTGTACCAGCTTCATCCCCATTTTATAGTAGAATGATGTAGGTTCCCTTCCTCTTAGGAGAATTATGTCTTCTGCCTTGCTCCTTAGTCCCTCAAATGACTGATTTGTCATGACTTGGAGGGGAGATTACTCACTGCTGAGCAAGGATGCAAAGACAGAACAAGTACTTCCAAGATATAGTGTGAAGAATGAGCAGTAGTCTTTTGGCAACGGACAGGAGAGACAGAAAAAAAAACAACTCGCAGACATTGGGAAATTTTCAATACAGCTCTGCAAAGACCACTGGCAGCCTCCTTAAAGCAATCACCTGTTCAGAGGCTTTGGGGGGGTTATTCTAGCATCAAAGGTGCCTGTTCATCTGTCTGTTGTCTAAGGCAGCATGAAATGTTTAGTGGGTGTGGGTAGGTCCAGCAATGAAAATGATTTTCTAAGTTAGTACTTAGAAAATTTTAAAGTTGGTCTTTATCTCAGATCAGGCCAAGTGGGGAGGGTAACCAAGACCTTGAAAAGGTAAAACGAAACAGAGGCAATATGAAAACTTAAGGCACTAGAAGTATCTATGTAGCTTGGGAAAATTCAAGCTAATATGTGTAATTGTATTTCCTAGGAAAACAAATCTTTTCTTCCTGGATTTTCAAGGGCTCAGGTACACGGCCAGGCTGACGTGGATTCACATGGGGCTGTATGCCATTTCGGGAGGTAAGGAGAGCCTAGGCAATATGCCTTTGCGCTAGGCTGGGAGTGCCTACATGGACAGTTGCTACAGCCCAGATGATGCACAGCAAGTGATTGTGCACAGTAACTTCAGGCTGTGCTTGAGCTTTGATCCTTGAAGAGTTTCACAAGAAGAAGAGAGGAGGTTATGTGTGCAACTGTCCCTGGAGTTTTAGCAGATCAAACTGTTCCAACACTTTTTTATTCCCAACTCAAAAGCCTTTGGTTTCTTTCTGACAATGTCTTTGGTTTAAGCAAACGTAACAAGCTTTGTCCTCTGAGTCGGAAACCTTCCCTCCATCCCTGGTCGCTTGGCGTGAGCTAATATCCCAAGGTTATTATGACCTTTTTTTTAATGATAAATCAGAGAAAACCCTTGCTGGAGAAACCCCTTTGTCTGCACACAATAAAGCAAGGAGCTTTTGGCTGCCACTTGCCCTCTGGCATTTTTTCAGTGGCAGAAAAGAAGGAAGAGAAATGAGCACAACCTTTGGATTGGAGCAAGTCCCCAACTTCCAGTGGAAGCTGCTTCGCCTTGCTCAACTTTTCAACTTTTGCCAGGGGGTGAATGTACCAATTTGTTGCTTTTTTTTTTTTTTTTTTTTTTTTTTCTGCCAGAGTCTTCCCTGGAGAACAGCTCCTAGCTGCTCTTTGGAGCTCCCAGCTAAAAATAAATGCAGTTTGCAGAAGCAATTTGTATTCTGCTAACCCTGCTGCAATGTTTTGTGCCCTCTCGGTGAAACTGGCTGGTTTTCCCTCTCAGCACATTACATGAACCACATAAAGGAATAATCTCACACAATGCCGGCGCTACTACAGTTCATAATAACAGCAGCGCATTACGTATAGAGCCAGTGCTCCACTCTTTGGAGTCATGTTGCGAAATAATTGCAGTAATTCGCCATCACAGACAAGGTTAATTAGCGCTGCATCCGCTTCCACTTTTCCAATTTTCTTCTTCAGCTCCAGGAAAACAAACTGATTCTTGCGTGAATCAAAGTCGTTTTGATCCCCAGCACAGCAAACAGTTTCCTGGAGAAGTCCTGCTTTTGAATTGGTGGGTTTATACCTTAGACAGAGACTTTTCAGGGTCAGCTCTAGACCTCAGCAGAACAAGAGACAGCCTAAGGAAGTCACACGGTCGCTGTCTCTTGCCTGTTTTGTCTATTGAAATTTCCTGTTGCTGGGGAGGGAGAAGTTAGGCAAACGGGATGGGTTTTGGTGGGATGCCCTCTCTGACCAAGCTCTCGCTTACAAGCAACAAGCCCTTCTCTTCAGAGCTCATCTGCTCTCTGCCCTCCTTTTCCTCTAATTCCTTATCTTTCCCAAGACCAAAGTCAGCAGGACCAAACCAATCTTTAGAAGAATAATAATAATTAAAAAAAAAAATCTATTTTTTTCACCTTGTCACTAACCTGAAAGTATCCAGGTATCTTCCAGTCTGTCCTTAAGAAACTTGACTTTCTGCCTTGTGGGATCTTAAACAATTAACTCTTTGGGCAGGTTAACTGCTTTAAGGAAGAGATCTATGTACGAGTGCAACAGCAAAGCTCGCTTGACCTGTTATTGTCAACAAAATCAAACATCACATCATGTCTTCCCTCTAAAATCTGCCCTTTCAGGCCAAACTAAAGATAAAATACAGCAGCTTCCACCACCTAAGAACCAGTAAGTACATTCTGCATAGTTTCACTCTCTTAGTACCAACAATATGTGTAGCTGTTCTTATGTTTATGCCCATATTTAAGTATGACTTCAATTTAGATATTTTCAGTGACATAATCACATCCCTACTAGATTCCAGGGTGGGTTAAAGAGGGTGCTAAAGGTTTTATCATGCCTAGCATTACTCATAATGGTGGTCATGAGATGGGTTAGCACCCTCTGTTCTTCAACCTCAAGTATAATTTTAATGGAAACCCTCCCACGGATTATTTTGCACTGCTTCAGTTACTAAACACAGTGGAGGATCGGACCGTACAACTATGAATGGAAAAGACGCCGTAGATAGGAGGATGAAATAAGGGGTTTTAACCCAGAACTTCAAATCTCTTCTCTGGCATATGCAAACACTGGGAAATTTGGACCTTAGGTAGAAAAAAAAAATTTTTTTTTTCACTTCCCTCTTTCATTCCTGGCATCAGTGTGAGCTAAAGCAGGAAGGAGCTCGGCCATGGTGAAAGTTACGTTACCCAATGGTGGAGGACGTATTTCCCATGAGAGTTCCCAAACCTTACAGATAGTTCTGATTTCTCCCGTCCCACAGCACTGATACCCACGTGGACGTTACACAGGCATTGCCACATTTTCCCTCGCAGTGTGTCTGAAGGCTAATCTTTTTTATAGCACTCAGGCCCATTAAATATGTTGATTCTGTTTATTTTCCTCTCCCCCCATTTTTTTTTTTTTTTTTTAATTTTACCCTGCAAGTCCTCCATGTCTCTGTCTTGAAGAGATCTGTACAACCCTGATGGGAGAGCAGGGTGGGGAGTCAAACAGGCAACTTGCTAAGCACTTTGCTGAAATGCTTATTATCACTGAAACCAGTCTTGCTCCTAATGAGCTCCCATGTTATACATCTGAATGTCAGCTGTGCTTTCAGGGAACCGGGCTGCCATTCATCACTAGTTAATTTCTCCTTAATAGGCAGCACGTGAGGAGCAGCGACCAGGAGAAGCCTGGCCATTAGTGGGACAGCAGAAATGAAATGGGGGAGCCAAACCGAAAGGCCTCATTAAGTGTATGGGCAGCCCAAGGAGAGAAGTTTTCTTAATATTGCTGCTATCGTGCCATCTATCAAGGCTGTATCATCTCTTACAGAGTGAGGTTTCAAGCCACCCACGTCTGTCCAGGTTTTGTGAGAAAGGCCTTTTTTTTTTTTTTTTTTTTTTTTTTTAATAGCTGAGCATGTAGGAATATTTGTGCAGCCATAAAATAAAGGGATATTTTATGGTTTCTATTAATAAAAAGGCTGCACTTGAGATAAAAGAGGGGACAGCAGATCATGCCAAATGGCTTGGCAAGCCCTGAAGCATTTCCAAGTCTGGTCACTGCAACACTTAGCTAAATTAGCAAGGGAAAGTTTCAAACCCAGAGTTTTTCCTACTGCAGGTAAAGATTTACGGGGTGTTAAATACCTACTCAACACCGTGTCCCACTTTGGCCCCAAGCCATGCCTTTTACAGGCCAAAGGAAGGAAAGGGATCATCCTGCCTCGCTCTTTCCTTGCTGCATTTCCATGGTCACCTTTTAGTCCAAGACAATCCACACAGACTGGGGGAGAAGGAGGGGTGTAGGGTGGTATCTCCGCATCACAGCTCCTGTATAAAAGTCTTGACCTTCCCATTTTCCCCTTTCCTCAGTGCTGTGGTTTTGTTTTTTTGTTTTTTCTGGTTTGGTTTTTTTGTTTGTTTTTTGGGGGGTTTTTTTGCCTATGCAGAGGCAGAATTGCACAAACCCTTCTCTCCTCAACTGCTTTTAGACGGTGCAACCTGTTCATTGGGTGCATTCGTTCAGCAGGTCTCAGCCTTCCTTTTGGGGTCTGTGGCTAACTGTAAATTGAGTGGGCAGTTTTCATAAGGTAATTTGGTTTGGTTTGGTTTTCTTGAGTTTTACATTCGGTTTTGCTACACGAGAAAAACAGCGAATACATGAGAAGAAAACAAAACAAAAAAACCCCCAAACAACAAAAAAGCAAAACCAAAACCAAACTCAAACCAAAACAAACCAGACAAACAAACAAACAAACGTGCTGCTTTTATTAGTCATTACCAGGCAACAGCTTCACTTCCACAGATGGTCCCGGTGGGTCCGTGTGTTTTATTCTGATCCCCTGTGTGTTCATCTCTCCACTAAGAGCAGATACTTTTCTAGCCCTCCAATTCTTGGGTGCATTTTGTTTCCCAAGTATTTGCTGTCCCTTCACAATTCCTGGTTCTCCAGTGAAACATAAATTCTCTGAAGCCATTTTCTTCCCTTCCTGATACATTTACATCTGTTTCTTTCTGACATATCCCCACCAAACAAATTAAATACCCAGGAACCAGGCCAGGGTATCATGTTCCTATCTTATCCAAGGTGGTTCAAAATCCTGTCTCACTTCATTTTTTAATTTTTTTTTTATTCTGAGGTAATCTGATTAGTAAAGTGGCTTTTCTTTTTTTATGGCTGGAGGCACTACACATCCTGTCTGGGACCACAACCAGGGACAACACTTGGACAAGGAAAGGATGCAAGGGCATTTGACTTTATTTCACTGTCCAAAATACATCACTAGCCTTCTGCTGGAAAAAAAAAAAAAAAAAAAAAAAAAAAAAAAAAAAAATTTTGTCCATATAAAGTGCAAATATTGAAGTCTAATGAATGTAATGGCGTTAACAGTCAAAGTCATCGCTGTGTGTCAGCGTCCTGTGAATCTGGGTCACTTCGAGCAAAAGAGCACACCTTGGCAAGAGACGTCGTTAAGCCATCAGCCTCATGAATACACAAGAGGACATGGACACCGCTAATTAAATTTGGGTATCAGCCCATTCTTCAGACCACTGCTGCCTGCGCTCACATTGGTATGCAGAAGCTTATGGTCAAATAATGTCTCAGCCAGAGCTCTGGAGCTCTTTGAAGGTGGGAAGTCTCTGAGCACACTCAACTTCTCTCACAGGTTAAGTTCTCGTCGATCCCGTGTGCATAAATCAGGGCTGGATTTGGCCCAGTCAACGAACAAATGTCAGCTCTTCCAAGGCATATGTTGAGCTATTCCTAGGCGCAGTGTTGACACTTTGAGCACACAGACACTCAAGATAAATGCACGGAGAATATATAGGACATAGGGCTTGGTTTACCTCATTCCACCTTGATCCTGTTCTTTACCATATACTGTAAAAGAGACTCAGCAGCACAGAGTGAGTGAAACAGAGCTACTGCAAATGTGTGGGTTGTTATTTTTGGTATTTTTTTCAACCCACTGGGTCCACGAGGTTTTAGCGCTTGAGTGACTTCTTTCTTGAAGAAGAAAGGTTTGTGTAAGAGATTGGCCTGCGTTTGTGCTTGCAGTCCTCACAAAACTGGCTGCATTGCTTTCTCCCAAAACTTTTTATCCAGAATTAACCCGATGATTTCTGAGATAATGCTCGGCAGACACAAAACTCACCACTAGATACATTTTGTAGTATTTTTAAATGGAAATGGAAATCAAAGAGATTACATAAGCTCTTTTAAACCCTTTTGGAGGGTGTGTGTGCTAAATCAGAGCACAGCCTTTAGAATCAGAGCTGGCTAAGACACTCACTTTGAGAAAATGGAAACAAGAAAGAGTTTTCTAAATTAATATGACCGTGTTGAGATATGTTCTATTTTCCCTCTTTTACCAGCTCATACAGACATAGGTCTCTATCCCCGCAAGTCTCATGACCGGAGTAGCATAAGGTGATACAAGTTAATACCGATGCAGGTTGTCAGAAACAAGAGCAAGTAGTCCAGCTCACAGTTTCCATGGTGGCACTGCTCAAAATTATTGAAGATGTGGTTAAAACTACATCATTAAATGAGGCAATGCTGGTGGAGCAGCATGAAAACCCAAGTTTGGAGTGAAAAAGGCTTCAGGACATAATTGGCCAAGTAGGACTATCTCTGAGAGGATGGGGATTGCCAGGGCATCACTCGAGCTCCGTAAATGGATCCAGACAAGTGGTACTTGAAGTAGGGACAAGAAGTGACATTAGAGCTAACTCCCTCGGTGACTAGGCTTCTGCAGACCTGAAGGCTTTACTCTCCTTAACAGAGAGAAATGGTCTCAGTTGTGAATTGTCACTTCACATTAAAACAATGTCCTTCCACTTCTCTGCGCACCAAAGAAAGAAACAAAACATAACAAAAAATCAGAAAAAAAAGACTAAACATGCCTGTGGGTCATTGGTAACAACCTTTCATTAATAAGGGCCAGCTAGCTAGTAAATTAAGCCTTTCCCGTTACTATCCGGAGGAAAGGCAGGGTCATTTGTTACCACTCTTTCCGGGACAGTGGATCCCCATCAGACAGGCCGGAGGCAGGAACGTGCTGGATTGATGCGTTTCTCTGCAGCCTCCCTGTGGATTTTCCAATAGATCTTCAGGTTACAAAGCTCCCGGCAGTTTGACATCTGGAATAAATTCCTGCTGCGCTGTTTGTGGCCAAGAGTCTCGGAGGACTACGCTGGGAGCCGCGGAGAAAGCAAGAAGTCTCACCCAGGTGTGTGGAGGTTGAAATGAGCTACAAACCGCCAGCGGAGGTTGCCCTCATCCTTATCCAGCTGTTCAATCACAGCAAACAGGAGGAGATGCTCCTGCTGTGCCAGTACTTAAGAGTGCTTCAGAAGATTTTAAAAATACTCTTATGGCTGGTCTTTACTGTAGACTCGATTTATAAATAAAAAGCTTGTCCTAATTTGGCTTATATCTATATACACAGACCCAGATGTAGCCAGGCTGAATTTTAACTCATTTCAGTACCTTATATGTTGTTTGGTTTGGGTTTTTTGTTTGTTTGTTTGTTTGTTTGTTTGGGGGGGTTTGGTTTTTGTTTTGTTTTTTTTGGTTTTGTGTTTTGTTTTTTTTTTCCCAGCTCTGGGCTTTATGTCCCCAAACGAAGGTGGAATTTAAGCTTACTTTCTTTTCAAAGAAAAAGTAAATTAACCCCTTCCGATCAGCTGTATACTGCAGACCCTTTATCATTGCACATCTTAACTTCTGATAGCACCACACCACTCTCCCAATGCATGGATATTTTTTATTTTTTTTTCCAATGGCTCAAGCTAGGCACCTGTGAACTATCCACGGGTACATGATGTCAGCTCACTTCAAAGCAAGAATTTAGCCAATGTACACATGCACTCCAGTGCAGGATAGCCCAGGGGAGCTTTAAATTGGTACAGCTCTCCTGAACCTGCAATTGGAGCCATCCGTCAGATGTGTACCGCACAAAGAGCACTGACTGAGCTCTTCACGCACGCAGAAACCGCAATCCCCATCGCTCCATCGGAGCCCAATGTTGTTGGAGTTCACAGAAAAGAGAAGTCCATTGAGACACTGGCAGAGCTTGATCATGTTGTCTGAGACCCCTCAGCAAAGAAATGCTGACTGGACGTGTCCCAGCTACCTTCGTCTGGGAGAACGACATCTCAAAATAAGAGGCAAAGCCTCTCCCTTTTTCAAACTCTGCTTTTTCTCCCAGCCTTCTTCATTCTCATCTGATTTTTGCAGTCACCGGGACGTGGACCAGACTGTCTCTTGGCTTCAGTCATACGCTTCTTCTGCTTGGACCACAATCTCAGCAGCACGTTAGTGCAATTCCAACCGTAAATGGCAACCGTTAGACATGGACATAAGGAGCAAGTTGCAAATAAAAGCAAGATTTTATTGTGCAGAGTAATTTAATTGTGTAGAGTGAGTGATTTAATTAATATTTTGAAAATGCTTCAAGATTCCATCAATTAATGGAATGAGGGTGTACAAATTATCTAATAATTATTATGACCTCCATAATCAAGGAACACATTTTCTCTCTCTTTCTGAGACATTCGGGTAAAGAGCTAATGAGGGGATTCCACTCTGGTAGGTGTGCTGAGTTTTAGCGCTCAATTTTGCTGGGCGAGTGATAAACGGCTTTGAAATATTTCTCATTCTCTTGGCCGTAAACCTTTTAACGGTTTCAATTTTTTACAAACCATAGACCCTGCATTACAGTCACCACTACAGTCAGCTTAACTCCTTGTGCTGCTTAATACACTATAAAATGTCTCTACTAAAGAACATTTCCATGGAAACAGTCCATTAAAAATGAATTTTATATCTTATGTTTTCTATAAATGGACAGCTCGCTTAATGGCTTTTTACTATTACACTTTGCCAGAACAGCTTCAAATTTAACCGTATTTAATTATTTTATAATTTGAAACAGCACCTTTTTTTTTTTTTTTTTTAATTTCAGCTTGGTTCAATGGGCTCTGGTGTATTCCGGAGGTAAAAACCAAGAATCACGTCCCACATACAAACAGCCTAAACACAGCTATAATAAAGCTGGGTCTCCCCGCTAATTTAAGTACTTCAGAGTGTGCCAAACTCTGTGAATTTTACCCCCAATCCACCACACTTCTCATTTCACCAAAAAGTGCAAAAAAAATGCCGTTTAGTAGAACAAGAGGGCAGGCCATTCTGTCTTCTCTTCTCAAAATAGCTTGCCAAAAAGGAAGTTTAGTTTATCTTAATCACTCGAAACCTTCCTGCAATAAGATGTGTGTGCAATGGGAATCAGAAAAAAAAATAAAAATGTGTATGAGCACTTACCTGTTATCTGGCCTCTTTAGTAACAGAATTTCTTGGTGAATTGTACAATTTATCAGTGCTCTCCCAAGGGCAGTCTTGGCCAGTGCTGTGTCTCTGGTTCAATTTCCAGAAAGCTCAGGAACTGAAAGAAGTTACTGCACCATTTCAGGTTAATATTCTTCTAACATCAACATTCATCAACTAACAACTAACATCATCATCTCCTTAAGGGAACTGCTACTTGAGTTAGATTTAGCTGAGCTGTTATTCATCAAAATCTCCCTCATGTTGTTACCTTTTTCCAACTAGAATTTTTTTCCCCCAAACTCGAGGATTTTGCACTTGCGTGAGAAGTCCACAATGTTCATGTGGAAATCTTTACTATGTCACAGAATCACAGAATCAACTAGGATGGAAATGCCCTTGAAGCTCCTCCAGTCCAACCGTTCACTCAGCACTGACTGCTCCCAGCTCCCCCAGATCCCTCAGCGCTGGCTCAGCCCGACTCTTCAACCCCTCCAGGGATCCCGGGGACTCCTCCCCTGCCCTGGGCAGCCCATTCCAACGCCCAACAGCCCCTTCTGCACAGAAATCCTTCCTCAGAGCCAGCCTGACCCTGCCCTGGGCAGCTTGAGGCCATTCCCTCTTGTAGCATGGGTGCCATATACATGTTAGTCTCTGCCTGGTCCCTCTGATGCCTTCCAGAAGTGCAAGACTGACTGTCTGGGGACACACAGGGGACCACAGACACAACTCTGGCCACACAAAGTTTAGCTCCAGAAGAAGATCCCAGTGCCTTGCTTGTGCTCCAGCCCCCTGACCAGCTTGATGGCCTCCACAGGACTTACTCCAGTTTGTCAATGGGGTTCTCCTTCCCGAGGAAAAAAAAAAAATCAGAGAAGTAAAACTGCCAAATCTCGGAATAATCCTCAATGGACGCAACTGCTAAATAGCCTCTCTGTGCTCCTGTCTCCTTTCCTGTGCCCTTTAGCCACCGCAGCTTCTATTTCTGTTGGAAAACCCTATGATAAAGCTGAATATGGCTTAACCAGCGGCGGTGCAGCTCCAGTGTCGTGTTGTTTACAGTAATTCTCTGAGGGACAATGATATATGGGCTGCCATAGACCTGAATTCGCATAGGGAATTTCCCTGGGAGTCAAAGGTAGACATTAATTTTTGTTTGTTTCCTTTTTTCTTTCCTTTTCTCTCTCTTTTTTCTTTTTTTTTTTTTTGTTTTATTTTTTTTCTTCTGAGACGAGAGAGCACAGGCCATGATCTCACAGTCAGAGAAGGGATACCAGGAGGGAAGCAAGATACACTCTTCCTTTCCCAGTCAGATTTTTTCACAAAATAAAAAGTATGTATCCTCCTCTACGTGCCTGGATGACCAGCTGCTGGAATTGAAAAATACTTAAGGCCCTAACAGCTGACAGGTATTAAATTTTGCTTCCTTTTAACCATGAAGACAGCAATGGAGCCTGACTAACAAGGGCCAATTCACTGGAAAACAACCTTAGTTATAAAGGATGCTATGAGCAGTTATAGTAATATTCTCCATAGTGCCTTAAAATAGTATTCCTTCATGCTTACTGCCTTCCTAAACATTCCTCTCTGTCCCTTGACATGCAGAGCAAGGCGTGTCTATGGTCACCAACTGATATCAAAGTATGTAGGAGAGCCAGTCACAAGCTGTGGTAGGAATAAATGACTTCTCTAAAAAGCAAAATCAAGATCTTTCCAGAGTCATTATTCAGATTCTGGGGTATTTCTGGACTTGGGTGAGACATTTAGCATGTAAATAAATTTTGCATCCACAGTAAGACCACTACCAGTATCTTTCTGATGTTTCAAGGATATGGATAACTTTCTCATATTTGTGTGTTTGTGACGAATGGGCACACGTGAGTTTTGGTGCACAAGCAGGTAAAGGCTACAGTGTTAATTTCATTTCAGTCACTATTGCTATTTGGCTTGGTTTTATCCTGGGAAAGAGAATCACAGCGTTTGCTTCATGTTCCTAAAAGTAACATTAGGCAACCTCTAATGTTGTCCTCAAAGAGAAGAGGCACCTAAAGCTGTGGGAAGGTGCTTCTGATTCACAGGGGCATTACAACCCCCAGGGGGGCTCCAGGCCTGGGGAGGAGTGGCTGGAGAGCTGCCGGTCAGAGAGGGACTGGGGGGTGAGAATGAGCCAGAGTGTGCCCAGGGGGCCAAGGAGGGCAACGGCATCCTGGCTGGTGTCAGCACTGGCGTGGCCAGCAGGGACAGGGAAGGGATCTGAGCCCTGGGCTCGGCACTGGGGAGGCCGCCCCTCGCTGAGGGGGTTCAGTTCTGGGCCCCTCACCCCAAAAAGGCCATTGAATGACTCGAGCGTGGCCAGAGAAGGGCAACGGAGCTGGGGCAGGGTCTGGAGCACAGGTCTGCTGGGGAGCGGCTGGGGGAACTGGGGGG
>NW_020799095.1:152214390-152222696 GCF_003259725.1 Athene cunicularia
ATCCCGAACTCACACCAAAGGCAATTCCAGTGGGCTGCAGAGGAAGGAAATACATGAGAATTTGGCTGGTAGAGTCTGGTTTTGCAATGCCACCCATCCACACATTGTTCACCGAAGAGTCTGTCCCACCTCAGCCACACAGCCCAACATTCCATGTGGGTCTTGCCAGATTTGGGGCCTTGAGCCCTCCTTGCAACACCTTCTTCCCAGGTTTTCCCCCAAACACCTCCTCTCCCTTTCCTGTCTTTTATTTTCTGTCTTTCTGGTTTTTTGGTTTGTTGTGTTTTTTGATTTATTTTGTTTTTTTTTCCAGACAGCATCTGCACCCTGTTTTCTAAAAGTCATCCCCATGTAACTTGTATATGGAGACTTCACTACAAAAAGCATAGAATCCTAAGCAAGATCCTTTAGGGTTATTCCAAAAGGTCACAGGGAGACTTTGCAAGTGACTCTGTTGCCTGCAGACTTGGCAAAATGAACGAAGTTCATGCTTTTTCAGGACAAAACTGAAATGCTTTTCCTGTCCCATTTAGATGCTGAGGGATTACGGAGAGGGATGCTCCGAACACGTAATCACCTATGAATACATGTGAAGGTTGTTCTCAGTTGACTAAGCTCTGTGGGTACTCCTGCCCCTGACAAATGGCCTGGATAACAACAGCCGTGATGATAGGAATGTGAGTGCAGCCAGCATGCCTGAAATCAGCACACAAGTATGTCTGAAAGGATGCTTGCTCATAGTCATGTTAAACCGGTAGCCGACCATCAGCCAGATGAAACCCTACGTGGGAAATAACAGAGACCTTTGAAAGAGAACACTGGGCAGTTTGAGAACCATGAGAATTCACAAGAGCAGGGGGAGACTTTGGGCTGGGAACAGCGGTGCCCAAAACCTGGTTTGGTGCTGCTGAGAGTGTCCTCCCCAGCATCTCAGCCTGTGCCTAAAGCAGATACAACATCCACCCGTGGGGCAGTGTGGGAGAACCATGAGAGTGACCCACAGCTCAGCGATGTGAATGGTAATTCAAAGGGTCACAGACACATTGATTACTGAGTGGTTGTGCTGGTTTGGGCTGGGATAGAGTGAATTTTCTTCATAGGAGCTGGTATGTGGCTGTGTTTTGGATTTGTGCTGGAAAAAAGTGTTGATAATTCAGGGATGTTTTTGTTATTGCTGAGCAGGGCTCACACAGAGTCAAGAATTCTTCTGCCTCTCACCCCATCCCACCCGCGAGGAGGCTGGGGGAGCACAAGGAGTTGGGAGGGGACCCAGCTGGGACAGGAGGGGACCCAAGGGATATCCCACACTGTATGAGATCATGCTCAGCAATAAAACTAGAGGGGATGTTAGCGGGAGGAGGCCGTTGCTCGGGGACTGCCTGGGCATCAGTCGGATGGTGGTGAGCAGTCGTTTTCATTTGCATCACTTGTCTTTCCTGGGTTTTCTTTCTCTCTCTTTGTTATTTTCCTTTTCATTACATCATTATAATTATTATTATCATATTTTATTTCAATTATTAAACATTTTTTTAATCTCAACCCACGAATTTTCTCACTTTTACCCTTCTGATTTCTGCCCCATCCCACCAGGGAGACAGCAGCTGTGTGATGCTTAGTTGCCAGCTGGGGTTAAACCACAACAGTTGCACAAAGCGACGTGGATCTACATGAAACGTAGAGCACCCACGTCTTCTGCGAGATGGTGGGCGAGTAGGGGATCCCACCCTCCCTGCAACACACAGGTTCCGTGTAGGGGCAGAAATATTCATCTATAACTCAAT
Organism: Athene cunicularia; assembly: GCF_003259725.1. Classification (NCBI taxonomy): domain Eukaryota; kingdom Metazoa; phylum Chordata; class Aves; order Strigiformes; family Strigidae; genus Athene; species Athene cunicularia. Next base: position 152,216,172 of record NW_020799095.1, read on the forward strand.
GTGTGTGTCCTGAGAAACTATCAGGATTAGTTGCAGGAGGGTGTTTAGAAATCTTTAGGTGTTTATCAACATTTTCGTACACGTCTCAGATTGCAGTTTATCTGTTGCATTGCTGATACCAGTCTTGAACGCGAGGTTCACTTACTGCCTGTTAATTAGCTGTTGTTAATAAATCAATAAAGTGCTGCAATTCCGAATGGGTTTAATAGGAACTGAGCAGCTTTTTCCCTGCCACAGGTACTTTACAAGGCTGGCCAGGGACTCAACAGCTATTTGGATCCTGTACTGGTTATATCATTCCTGGTATGTTGTTGGCCATAGCAGTTTATGTGCTTTAGCCACTTGGATGTGAGGTGCACAGCAGTAAGGGTGTGGGGAGGATTAACCAAAATTCTCAGGTGCATAATGGAGAAGTACTGGGAAAATTGAATTTGTGACCATAGCTGAAACAACACTCAGCACAGTAGCAAGGAGCCATCAGCCTCCAACTCTCTTAATTACTTTGTACTTTCGCTTGATATCAATAATAAATTAACATCCCTTGGACTAGACACTCTACAGTTCACCCCATAGGTGGGAGGGGGCTCTAAGTCCTTGCACTAATGACAACTTAATTGCTCATGCACGATGCGGCAGCTCTGGCGGTAATAATTGCAAGGCTCTGTTTTAGAGTAGCCCTAAGCCTGATGTCAGCACACATGTAGAAAAATCCAAGTTCAGTCCTTGTTTTCACAGGTGCTTTCATACTTGGAAAGAAGTTTAGCACATCAGGTGTCTGACAATTTTGGATGTTCCCAGTACTGCAAAATCAAACCCTGTCCACAAAATGTAGGAGACCTCCTGAGCTGTCACATAGTTAAACTGTTGCTGTTTGCCCAACTCTGTAATGGAACTGATTTACTCATTCACGGATTAGGGCTTGCAAGTCCCTAAGCAGGTTGATAGTTCGGAAGGGTGAGAAGGTGAGAAGGTCTAGACTCACTGTCCTGATTCAATGTCGGGGGAGGTTTCAATACGATCCCAAGAGTGAGATTAAGACACAAACGATGTCAAATGCCGTATGCCCAAAACAGGTTTTTATTATTAAAAAAGTGACGAGGGTTAACGATAGGACAGAATGGAAGGAAAAAGAAGAAATAAAGCAAGGATGTGGGATGGGGCTGCAAGAATAGTCACCACCATGGATCCAGTGGCATCCCGTTGGTCCTCAGCCTTCAGCTCTTCAGTGGTGGGTGCACACGGGTCTGGCTTCGATGGTGGGTGTACACGGATCAGGCCTCAATGGTAGATGCACACAGAGCAAGATTTTCTGCTGCCTTTTTAAGTTCATCGTATCTGATGATCAGCATATCTGCTCACCTTTAGGGTTTTTTTCTCTGGTCCAACAGGTTTTGTTGTGTCCAGCTTCAAGGTTTGTCTCTTACCAGTTCATCAGCAACGCAGGCATGGGGTCTGCCCTACACAATGGAGCCACAAACGGCTCCAGGATGGGGCCAGCTCAGCCCGTGTCTGCCCCTGTGAGGCTTATGTAAAGAGTACGGACAATGCAACCGCCAAGAAGTGGAGAGTGCATCCTTCAATACACCCCCGCTCCTCTGGGCAGCATCCCCCAGAGCAATTCACAGGCCGCAGCAGCTTCTCTTGGAGGTTCGCACAGACACAAGCGAGCTTTGAGACAGCCATAGGACATTTCAGTCTGTCACACTCACAGATAGGGCAAGAGAAAGAAGAACAATGAACCCGGCCCATACCAAGGCATTTCTGCCCCTGTGAGAGCTTCAGGTGCAAGAGATTCTGCTTCAGTTTCAAAGTTGCTGTCTGAGGCTCCTCTGTTTCTCCTGCTTTTCCTCTACAGCAGCAATAATAGCATCCTATCGTAATGACTTGTTGAGATGAGTCATTTTCCTATTTTTGTTTATCTATCAGCCTGTTGGCATCGGAGGGTCTGAAGGGTGATAATTGTCACCCCTGGTACTCTTGTAGAAACCAGCGTCTTGCCTCGGAGTAGCCATAAAAACCTGCGACTGACAGTGAGAATGGCAATTACACGCGGCATAAGAAAAGCCCGGGAGGTCTTTATGTCTCTTGACTTTTAGCGGATTGCCTCTGCAGACATTCATCCGGAATGAAATATGATGAACAACAAAGGAGATGCGGAGGGGGGAGGATATCCCTGTGCTGACACGGATCCAAGTTACTGAGATCTATTGCAGCTCTCTTCTCAGTGTGTCGATTGAAAACATTTGTTTCCTCTTTAACGTCACCGTTGACATTTCATTGTTATAAACCTCACTCCCTTCTAAATGTCTCCCTCTTTCAGAGAAACATTAACGGTGGCTGAGACGTTATTTACATCCCTGGAGATTTTAGACTGGGAAACAGGTTTGTGGGCACGTTTGCTGCGTTTTTCTCTACTAATACTTCAAGCTCGTGGAGGGATCTCTTCTCACCACATCATCTAAAAGTTGCCTGGGAAAGGTTCAAGTATCGCTTACTTAGGCTAAGTCCTGATGTAAATTCCCCAAATCTTGGAGACACCAGTATTCAGAATCAAATCACAGCTCCCCTTACAGGCACTTTTCCCAACCTGCCTTTGCAATAAAGAGTCTGTGCTAATCCAGGACGTCGAGACATCATTCAAGAGCTGTCTTTTTGTCCCTGCTCATAACAGGAATGCATCCGGCAGGGTGCAACCACACATCGAAATTAAAGTATCAGGCTCCTAAGGGCTTTCTTGTTCAGTTTGTGGTCCCTTTATTTAGCAGTCTGGACACATGCCCTTCTTATCTTTGTATCACATTTCATACAAGGGACATGTGCCATTAGTGTCTTTGGATCCCACCTCTTCTCCAGCTATTCAGTTAGACTGATTGTAGTTAAAAACACGTGTTTCACAGCACCTTTTATCTTCTTTTGAATAGCTTTTCATTGTAAAAAAAAAAAAAACAGGATTTCCAGGTGAATGAAGTAAAATGAAATTCTACATTCAGGAATGAAAATGAAAGAGAAAGTTAAATGTTCCATGAGAGAACAATCTCTCTCTTTGGCTGCACAAGTCTGCCTGTAGACTTCTGTCAAGAGGAAAAGCAATTCGGGATTGAGAGAGCTGTTGAAGCAACTGAGACAAGGTCTTGTTCGGTTACAGCTGCACACATCTTAATTCATCAGGTTGGAAAATCTATGTCCTTTTCTTGTCATGTATTTTTGACCCATTTGAGCACAGGCATGTCAGACTGGCAAGACTGTCTTGGCAATTATGTGAGGGTTTTTTGTATGAAAGTAGCGATTACAACAAAATAGTGTGAGTCCAAGTTCAAGAGCTTTAAGGAAAGTATCAGTCATCAAGAGGCTCTTACTAAAATTATGAGATCTGGTAGTACTTTATGCTGCTAAGAAAAAAATACCAGAAAAGCACAATTCAAACAGGAATGTATTTTAAAAGATACGGACACTTGGTTTGTATGAATTCAAGAGACTCACATTTAGTCCTTGTGTCTTGGTCCCTCATAATGAAGCTGGACATGGTGGCAGCCTAGGATGAACCTGGGGTTTAAAACCTTCGAGCTTGACATAAATTAACTTTCCAGACTGATTGGTACATGAGATTGTCAGCCTAAAAACAAGAAAACAGGTGAAAGGATAAGAAGGTGCTTAAGACAGTTGTCTTTCCTAGATCTCCCATCTCAAGCAAAAGAAAATCAACTCTTGCAGGCCAGTAGTCTCCCAGAACAGTTTTGGCTCAGTTTATCTTTCATTATTATTATATTTTCACCTTCGGGTAAAGCTAATTGCCTTCTGTCAGGTTTGGTCACAGTCCCACCTGACCATGCAGTCAAGCCAACATGCAGAATAAAGAAAAGGCACAACACACAGGTCCCCAGATTGCCTGACCACACCAAGAATTATCATTCCAAAGATTCAAGTTTCCTGGTAAATCCTGCTCTAATCTCACTGAGTCTGCAGGGCCCAGGAGGGATGTGTAAGGAAAGGGAAGGAACAAGGAATCAGAGCTGTGGAATATTGGAGTAAGTCAAGGCTCTGAGCTGCACTTGACTGGAACAGCAGAGACTGATGAGCAGCACTTGTCAATGACTGACCCCCAATGCCTCAGTTTCCCCAGCATTAGCAACAGAAATATTCTCATTTTTAATGTCCACCCACTCTTAAAATGTTATAGGTGCAGAAACCCTGGGGTTCTCTGTATTGATCAAAGACTGATTTTCCCTAGAAAACCCAGGGCACTGGGCGAAGACTGTGGTCGAGTGTTGTGCTTTAATGTTTGGCTCTGTGAGAAGGGTGATCGTGTCTGGCATCTCCTCCCAGAATTTAGTGCAGGTTGAAGCACACCAGTGCAGTTCCTTCTCTATCACACAGCCTGTGGGAGGTATGTGAATTTATACACCTCTTTTGGAGGAGATTTGCGCACTCAGGCATTGATACTTACACTAGCAGTCTTCCTACAAAGGCTTTCCTACTTCCAATGTGTACACCACAACCATGGCACATCAATGAGATTAAAAAAAAAAAAAAAGAAAGGAAGTCTGTCATCTTCCATGAATTCTTTGACTCCCAGCTGCGGGAAAAATTAATATCTGTCCTGAGAATAGATTTCACTGTGATATTTACGAAGACAATTTAAAAAAAAAAAAAAAAAGCAACAAGAAGAGCACAAGCCCTTACAATCCTTTAGCTCAACTGTGGCACTAACAGATAAATACATTAAAAAAAAATCATAAATACAAAAAATGCAACAGCAAAACAAACAAAGAGAAATAAAAGAATTGGAATTGGAGCAGCCTAGCAACACAACTCCAGGTTTTCAGCAGGGGCATTGACAGAGCCCTGGAAAAGCTTTCCTAAACATGACAGCACTGCGTTAATGTGTACTTCTTACTAATAGTTTCTGAAAACTGCCTGGAGGCTCAAGCAACATTCAAAACGGAAATGTTTTTCAAGGGAGAAAGGGATCAGGCCAGCCCTGACTAAGAGGCTCTGTGAGGCAATGCTGACTTTTTGCAAAAGAGACAACACCTCTCCATCTGAAATGTTAATCCACATTCTTCAAAGAGGAAAGAGACAGAGTTCTCAAATTTACAGCGCCCTGAAAGGCTATTAAAGCCACCGTCTAGATTAGAAAATACAACCATAAATCCTTGGTGCTGGCATCTTAAACCAGGGCAACCTCCCACTCCTGAGAAAAACAGAGAAGGATAAACACAAAAATTCTGTAACGTCCTACAGATTATAGCTAATTACCTGCTGATTGGATTGTTCCCTTGGAGACCGTACCTGCCTGTATTTGTCTGGTTGCAAAAATCTTAAATAAACTGGCTGGATTAAGTAGTGAGGAATATCCCGTAGCTATTTTGAGGTCTCTCGGAGGAGAGGGTGGTACTATTCCCTATGTTAGTACCCTCCCGTAAGTTTTCAGCGGTATGCCACCGTGCTACCGGTTTCATTGTCGTAGTAGTTACTAGTCTGTTTTAGAGGGAAATCCCCCTTAGATTCCACAAAATTCTGAATCGGCGGAATATTTTATTTGCTCATTGCTTGTTACCATTACCTTTAGAATGTTCTTTAATAATAATTAAAAAAAAAAAAAAAAAAAAAAAAAGGAAAAATAAGTTTATCTTTGTTTTCTGCTTCTAAAGACTGATACTCACACCCATCATATTCCTTCAGTCAGGGAAATTAAGTCCAGCAAAGTGTTTTTATAACAATATCCTGAAATGGAGATAACTATTCAACTTTTCTCCACCAGCACTACAGGTTGTGACAGAGATTCTCTCAGCCCACATTTTCATAGCTGCACCATTAGGAAGACCCATACTAGCAGGTCTACACTTGGGTTTGGCTCTCTCCAAAATCTGTACGCTGGAGCGAACCTCAAAGCATCGCCCAGAGTTTGGTTCGGTTCTTGACAAAACGTCACGCAAAGTAAACTTTCAGGGATGTGTGTTATCTGTAAAGCCCTGATACATAAGTATTAATCTCCAGCTTCAAGAAAGAACAATTTTCTTCGGAAAACAAATGGAGTTGCATAAAAACCATTGTAAACAATTCCTGCGGTATTGGAAATGTCAGCTATTATGCATTCAGTGTACTGTTACTCCCACAGGCATTTGCCTTGACTGATGTTTCCCATGGCTGAATAAAATGCTCCAACCCATTATCCACACAATTTTACCTCAGTATTTTTCTTAAGCAATCGCTTCTAACCTCTCTGAACAGGTGACTTCTTGCACTCATGTTGTGACTAACACGTAATAGGAGTAATAAAATGAATTAAAAAAACCCACAAAACACCACCTAATGCACAGACTTCCAGTAGCTGTCGATGGATAATCATTAATGAATGGAAAAAGTAAAAAAGCTCCCGGGAGGTTCTGCTTCCAAACATGACGTTATTTTCAGCAGGTTGCTACAGGCAAGTATGAATTTACTGATGGTAAAGTGTATGAATGATGCAAAGACTGAGGAGGTGGTTAAGTCCTTGTTACAGGAGAAGCGGGGGGGGGGGGGGGG
>NW_020799095.1:152222746-152226931 GCF_003259725.1 Athene cunicularia
CTGTGAGGAGCCAGGGAAGGAGCTGGGAGTGTTCAGGGTGAGGAGGAGGAGGCTGAGGGGAGCCCTCATCCCTCTCTGCAGCTCCTGACAGGACATTGCAGAGAGGCTGGGGCTGGGCTCTGCTCCCAGGGGATCAGGGACAGGACAAGAGGGAACGGCTGGAAACTGCCCCAGGGGAGGGTCAGGCTGGGCAGGAGGAGAAAATGTTTCCCAGCAAGAGTGGTCCGAGAGTGGAAGAGGCTGCCCAGGGAGGGGGGAGTCCCCATCCCTGGGGGGGTTTCAGGGCCGTTGGGATGAGCTGTGGGGGATGTGGGGTAGGGGAGAACTGTGTAGAGTCAGGCTGAGGGTTGGACTCGATGACTCCGAGGGGCTTTTCCAACCTGAAGCATTCTGTGATTCTGTGACTCTTCTTCATGGATGTCAGTCTTCTCTCTTCTGGGATTGTGCCTACACTTGGCAAAGAGACTGAAGAAAACAAATAAACAAGGGATGCATTTTTGATGACTGGAGAAAATGCCCTGCAGCCAACGACCAAAGTTACTTGATTTCTGATCATGTTAATATGACAAAAGGTGACCTAATTATCATGGACAGATATTTTCTTCAGCAGTCCTTTCTTTTTCTCTCCTGATGGGGAATGTAACAGGAGCTAATGCCTCGCCTAATACATATTCCCTGGAAATAAAACTAGATTAAACCATTAGCCTGATCGACCATTTGGGTGAAGCATCGAAGCAAGAGGCAGAGTGCCCATTTTTTTCTGTCTTCAGAGAAAGACTTGATATCCTTCTAGACATTTCACCAAATGCAATTAGAGTCAGCGAGAGGGGAATGAATGGGGTTGGGTATATGAAATATATAGATAAAAAACTGGGTGGAATACCCTTTTACAGGACTTAATTAAACTCTTCTCCTTACTTAGAGCCTAGAATTGATATAACATAAAAGAATGAAGACAAACAAAATGACTTGCTTCAGGTCCTACAGCAGATCTGCCCAAGTGAGTATCTCTGCTAAAGCCAGCCTTTACAACCACCTGCCACCACTCACGTTTTCTTATTAACTTCTTCATTTCTTCTTGTCTTAAAATTCAGGTGATGAGTCTGCTAATCCTCACTATGAAAAAAAAAAAAATACACTTTGTATGACCCTCTTGGCTAAAAGTCGGCATGATTTTATAAACTCACTCTAAATGTGTGGAGTGTTGCAATTCCCTGGGCACAATCCTCTCTGTAGTGGGAGTGAAGGATGCTTCTTGGCCCCAGAGTGCAATTACCTCAGCTTTGACCTGACATTAGAACACCTGGGTTTCTTCTCACCCCCATTTGAGCTACCTAACTCAGGTAGGCAGTGTTAGAAGTGGGATGTTATTGGAAAAAAAATATAGGATCCCAAGAGAGGAACAGAAGTTAGTGAGAAGGACCTGTCACGGTTCAGACTCCCTGCTTTCACAGCGGAAGGATGTGCCTGGGCTTCTCTCTTCTGCTTTCATGGAAGGGCAGCAAGTGCTGAAGCTGTTGCTACTTCATGCACCACAGACGACTATCGTGACATTATCCCAATAATTGGGAAAATAAAACATGCGCTGCTAACACGCCAAGCTATCAGCTCCCCACCCCTTTGGCTTTGTTGAAAGAGGGAGGGGAGTGCAGGGGTGGAGAAGCAGATTTTGCTGCTCTTGAAGACTATTTTCTGGATAAATGCAGAGGTGCTTCCCCTAGAACAGAAGGAAAACCTCATTCTTCACAACCCAGACTTGCTGGTCTTAGCAGTGAAGACGGGTGTTGCAGAGGCACCCACTGGATTTAATTTTCATCCCCTTCCAGGGGGTGTCCCAGATGATCAGGTCAGATTCCAGAGAGATGAGAAAGACCCGCAGACAATCTGACAATGTGATATTTGCACTTTGTTTAGCAAACAACATACTGAAACGGGGCCCAGTGACAACCCAGGTTCTCACCTGAAGTATGAGTTCAGTTACCCGCTGCTGTGGAGGATGGGATTTTTACAACGAACCGCCCTGCCATGAGAATGGGGACAAGGCTTCGGTGAACTCTTTTTTTCTAAAGGAAGTGACTGTTACTAGACAGATATTTTGATAAAAATCTTACCTCCTTTCCCAGGGATTTCTGGTGCGAACGCAAACTGAGGTCCCACCTTGTTCTCCCCCTTGACATCCCTCCAGAAGTCCCTCTCGTGTCCTCTCACAGCTGCAGATCTTTTCAGGTGGTTGTGTCCACCCAGCTGTGACAACTTCAGTATTGCCTTCAACAGGAATCAAACTCGAACCGCTGCTTTTGCAGGCTACACAGAGCTCTTCAACTGCTGTGAACTGCCCTGGAGAGAAGTGGGAGAGAATAGCATGTTTGATAAACCCATTAATCAATTGATTACAGCCCCAAATTAATTTTTTATGTGTATTTCATCTTACCCGTCAAAACACAAAGCAGATGTTTTCGTGAAAAGGGAGTCTATTCAGATTATTATCTTATGATGTGAAAGGAAAGTGTGAGGAGATGGCAGTCTTTCATTGGGTAGTTTTTCACCTGAAAAACTATTACTGAGAAGCATACAATGACTCTCCCTCCTTTAAACCCAGGCCTCAGCAAATTTAAATTACATATTGGGGAAAAAAAAAAAAAAAAAAAAAAAAAAAAAAGTCGAGCATGTTAGCTATATTGTTTCTGCCTTGTCATTCTTTATCCGGCAATTAAGTGCAATGTGACATTTTCTTGACAGTGTAGTTCTGTACAGCTGTGTCTTTCTCCAGATGAAATGTAAAGCAAATCAGAATGCGTGCATCCATAAATCTCCATGGCTGCAGCTCTAACAGGGGTGGAAAGGAGGGGATGAGGGAGTGATGACGCATGGAGCTCTTTACAAAAGATCAGTATCATCTCCGGTTTAGTTTGCCTTTGCTTTATTTTTTATTAACATCCTCAATTTAAAAAAAAAAAAAAAAACAACAAAAAAAAAAAGTTAAGCGTTATGTTGCCCCCTAATTCTGTCTAAAGATTTCAGCACACGGGAACCTGTGGGCATCTCACAGCTCCCTGGTTTTGGTAGCAAGCCACTGTTCCTTGATGTGAAACTGATGGGCAAACTGAGACCTTCATCATTGAAGCAATTTGGTTATCTGATTGCCCACATATATTTCTCCTGTCACCTTCCTGGTTCCACAAGACTACATCCCAATATTAAGGAAGCAGAGGAAAATAGGGCAAAGGCCAGGAGAGTGAAAAAAAAAAAAATCATTGTCAGAAACAACTTGATCTTAAATCAACACAATTAACAAAATCAATTAACTAAGCAACGATGCCATAAAATTTAAAGCCAGCCTGCCTGAGGGCCAAAAAGTGGGCAGTTATACCCTTACCTCTGGCTCCAGAATCAGCTCCCACTGCTCCAAGGAAGAGGTTCAGTTTAGAGCTAACTCAGCAGAACAATGACTAGTTTTCAAGCTGCTCATTCAAACTGGCTTTCTAAGTCCTTTTGCTAGCACAAGCACAAGGTACCCACAGGGAAAGGTGGGAAGAGATGGAAGAAACCTTTCAGTAGTAGCTTGTTGTTAGATGCAAGTCAAGTAACAGTGAAATTTATAAGCCTGAAGTGTCTCTGATGGAGTCACATGAAGTATGCTCCAGAAAAGACTCTCCATTAACTCTCTCTAGAAGAAAGAAACTATACAGCTTGTTTAGATTAGATGCATAACTGTTAAATATTCAAAGTATGGTGAGATGAACTTCAGTCTTTAGCCATTCCCATTGAATTCAGTCACTCAGGCGCCACTATCCAAGGTTGCAGATGTTAATCTAGTTCTTAATATTAGCAATCCAAAATCCAAATGAGATTATTCATATCCTTTATTTAATACAGACAGAAGTTCTGATGGGACTGCATCCTCTGAGATTGATTTGTTTGGGGGCTTTTTTGAAAATAGAGTATAAGCTGTAAGCTTCTTAGAGGGGTTATTATTGATGCTGCAATATTCCCAGTGGAATTCACTGGTTCCTTTGTATAAACAAAGTGACCCAGATGCAAGGAACAACTTGAAATATCAGGGCTTAATCAATTATCTGGATACAATCAGATGACCTTGTACTTTCTTCTCTGTCTTTCAGGAATTTATTAAATCTGCTCTTACATAGTTTAATATCAACCGTTTTTTTTGTTTGTTTGTCTGTT
>NW_020799095.1:152226981-152240123 GCF_003259725.1 Athene cunicularia
GGGGGGGGGAATATCAACACCAAAACCCACATGAAGACACCTCACATACATCCGGCTGCCCAAAGCAAGATTAGCTAAATCTTAATCCTTCCATAGGCAGAACCCAGGCTTGTGTATCCAAACCCGGTTCATTAATCCATCCTTCCCACCTGCACCAGATGAATGTGTGTTGGCTACTTTCTATTCACTAGACACGCTCTGACTCTTGGCAAACGTAGAATTTCTGTGCTAAATTGGTTTTCGCTTAGTGCAGACGCAGTCACTCCCTGGGCTGAGTTGTTTGCAAACCTTAAAGATGGGAGGGAGCGAGGAGATTCCAGGCCTCCCCTGGGTCTGTTTTCCTGAAGTAAAACTGATTAGCCATTTCCCTGTGCTAGCTGGCAAATGGTCTCAACTCTGTGTTTACATAAATCACAATAAGCCTAATTCGGGCAGCAATCCATGTGCAAACAGAAATCGCTGCCAGATGCTCCTGCAGACGAGGACACTGAAGAAACCATCAGCTAATTCAGTCACCAGCTCCCACGATCCCAGGTTTTATGTCGGTGAGCTGGGAGTGATGGATCCCAGGAGATGTGGGTAACAAGGTTTGGAGATTTGCAGCTCTTAAGTGCATCCACAATAGTATGGCAGAGAGCACTTAGAGCTGTAAGGTTTTGTGAGGGAATACAAGTGTTTCTCCCTTACACTGCTGTTATCTGAATTTCATCCTACGCGAGGTTGCCAAGGTATTGTCCTAGACAGACTATGGTGCCAAGAGTTCACCAGGAAAACCATGCTGTATTCCTTAAAAGTAGGATTAGTAGAGGGTCACAGCACTAAGTGGTGAGCTTGAAGGAAGGAAACCCAGATTCACCATCAGCAGTCTGAAGGTCATCCACGTCTCATTCCTGAAGTGTGATGGGAACTGATGATTGGGGGAGAATTTAATCTTCCCCATGATTCCTCCAAAAGCCACTTCCAGAAATTAATATTGTGTCTTGGAGGTGAAGCCAGTTGTTGAGCTGTTGTGTCAGGTCCTCTACATCTGTGCTAAATCCCAAGAATTTAGCTGTATATAGCACATAAGGATCCGGGCTCTTGGCAGATCAATTCTGTAAAGTTATTTACAAAGTTGGCAGAGATATATAACTCCTTCCTATGGTGCCCAGTTGTAAGAAATTTGGGGAAGCAAGTGATGCTGCTTACGTTTTTTGGAAGTCAGAAACTCTGCCAGCTGCGGACTAATAATTCACACTAGTCTTAATCACTGATATACAGATTATTTGGTTTATGGATTAACTTTGTTTTGGATCAAGCAAAACTGAACCTGGAGTACTTCAGCCTGCTCTGTACCCTCAGCCAAGGGTGTTGCTTGTTTTTTATAGAAATGATCTGTGAAAGCACACACAACTGCAAACAGATGGAGGAGAGCGTGTCACCAGTCAAGACAGTCCCCAGAAAGATCACTCCATCTCCAACCTCTCAGTCTTGATCCTTTAGGAAAACCTGTGAAATGCCACCACATGGCTGAGCCCGAGAAGGAAAATCCATAATCTAAAAGCCATAGTTTCTCTGCTTCCCATTTCTGTATCCTGGACAGCAGGAAATTCATGGTGTGTTCGGTACAATGCCCCACGTCATGGAAAGCTTGTGAGGTGTAAGCAGTGAGTACTATCTCCTGAAATTGCCCTGGCTTCCTTCACCCCACTGGTTGGGTAATATTTAAAAAGAATGGGAGGTCATACCCATCAGACCTGGGTGAAGACTGAAAATCAACCTGCACACAGGGAGCAGAGGAGAACAGCACATGCACAACACTAACTGCAGACAAACAAGCTCATAGCTTAACACGGGAAGACAAAGCACAGGCAAGGAAACAAAGGCACAGGGCAGTGAAGTGACTGGGACAAGGACATTTGAGCAGCCACAGGAAGAAAACACCTTGTGTCATCTCTAGGGTTTAGTCCCTGAGACCACACTAACATCTCTAGCCCATCTGCTGCTAAGGAGGTTAGGCCAGGAGAAAGAAAAATACCATTTTCCCCCAGGAGGGATGGAGAAGAAAGAATTTACTTGATGTTAAGCAGAAGCTGGAAGTGACTGTCAAGGTTGTTCTCACCTACAGCCTTACTTAACTCAGTGCTGGTAATTGTAAAGGCAAGAAGAAAAACAGAATTATGCATCAGTCGCTGTGATTAAATGAAACCATGATGTGTTACAGTCAGCAGCCTTCATTAAAAAATGTTATTAGATGCTAAAATTTGGTCTCTGTTGGATGCCACATGCATTTTATCAACTACAGTCGGAGGGATCAGACTTCAAAACAGTGGATATTCATTTGAGTAGGGAAGGAAACTTGTTTGTTGATGAACAAAAAAAAGAGGAGAGGAGAGGAGAGGAGAGGAGAGGAAGACAAGAGCAATAAACAAGAGGGGAGGGAGGGAGAAGCTTAGTCCAAAGGTGCAATAAACACTCTTCAGAAAGTGCCCTGGTGATTTCTGATTTTTCAGTGAAAAATAAAGATTCAGACCCCCCAAAAAAAATCTAAAATCTCCAGGTTTTATATCAATTTTTGGACATTGCTGGGTTTATTAATTCCCTTAACCACAATTCAGTTTTGCCAGTTTAACTCCACTGGTTTCAGCACTCTGCCTTTCCTCAGTTTAAAGCAATGCCAGGGAAGGAGAAACATGCTCTGAATTAATCTCGGGCATGAATTGATGGCAAGTTGAGAGAGAGAGAGAAGGGTGGTCCCAGAGGGCAAAGGACTCAATTTCTCAAAATGTAGCTCTAAATAATTAATGTCTTGTTTCAGGTCCCTAGTAATATACCATTGCTGTAGGACTCATGCTTTCTATTGCTGTTAAATGTGTTACAAGAGCTCTGTGAGAGTAACACCAGGCCACTGAGGACCTAATCTAAACTCTGCTGGTCTCTTTGGTATGATTGCGTTCTCGTTACAAGTCAAAGAAAGGCATCCTCTTGCTTTCTGTCAGCTTTGGAAGAAAAACTAGAAAATTAGTTTGCTGTTTACTTTTGAAAAATCCATTGGTTCCAGCACAGCTGAATGATACAAAATATAGGTGTTGCTTTGTAGTTATAATCCAAATTAATAGGACACAGCAAGCTTCACAGAGTTTTGGGCAGCGGGACATGGAAACCAGGATTTTATTTGATCTAAAGAAAACAAATTTAAGCAATGACAAAGGTCAGAGCGAGTGCCAGAGCTTAGGTCTGCTGAAAACTGTAATTAATCGCAGTAGGAGTTCTCAGCATGGACGTTGTCTCATCCCCACCTGATTCTTGTCAACTGGATGCCAAGGATGTCTGAGCAGCAAGTACATCTCTCCCTGGTAGGTCCTCTGGATTTGCAAAAAAAAAAAAAAAAAAAAAAAAAAAAAAAAAAACCAACACTAACTGTAACCTTAGGAAGCACAAATTGAACTTGCCTAGGTTGGAAAGAGCTGTGGCAAAGTGAAGGAAGGTCTGGTGGCTTCAGGGCTGCTCTGGTGCTGGGAGAGATGTCTCGTGAAGGCAAGGGAGGGCTCAGCCCACCTTGTTGTGCATCTTGTTTCAAACAGGAGAGATGGGTGGGACAGCGCGTGTGGTGCAACGTGCATTTCTGCAGTGACATTTGGTCCAGGAAGGTCCAATAAATCCCAGCTCCCCACCTGAGCTATGGGAGGTTATCTATCTACACTATCACAATTACAAGGTTTAAAAGACATGAAATCACAGCTACAATGAGTCATAGTAAAAGAGCAAAGGGACGGGAGCCACTGTTGATATCATCAGAGATTTAAAAAAAAAAAAAAAAGTTTTATTAAATCTGACTCCTGGTGACCCCAGGAAAAGGGCTTTGCTCTAAAACATAGGGAGGAATGCAATGTCCCTAGTAGTCTGAGCTGGGAGAAAAGATCCCTCCTAACTAAACTTGGCACCTGGTTCAGACACAAACAGGATGTGGTTATAGCATGGGAAGAGCACTGGGATCCCTGCTGAACAGCTGACTCTAGTGCCCTGGACTCTTTGAAGCGGGCATGGACAGCACATGCCCTACGCGGGAGCCTATGCTTGATGCTTCTATTTCTACCTAACAGGCAAAAAGAAAAATAATTAAAAAAAAAAAAAAAGTAAAGCAGAGAAGAAAAACCATGAGAGCCATGACATATCTATTTCCCTTTGATTCCCACAACAAGGTGATTTTCTCGCCGCATCCCAGAGGTTGGAGAAAAGGTGTCACACTGTGATTGCGGTTTGGGCTTCAGTGCTAAATGCGGTTTGCCTCTGATCGTCGGTGGCAGGAGGAGCCACCTGCCACAGAGCAGCTCAGCGAATTTCCAAAGGCTGGTCTGGGCCACTCCCCTGCAGGGAAGAAGTGTATGTTGTCTCGCCAGCTGGAGGCGGGGTCAGAGCTGATTTTGTGTCAAGGTACACAGAGATGTAGACAATGTCTGCAGAGCCATCAGCTTTTGCAGGGGGTGTTCAACATGTGCGTAACCTGGGTGTTACTTGGGGGAACTAATTTGTACTTTGAGGGGAAACATACAAAATTCTAACCAAGCATCCCAAAATATTTCTTTCCATTTCTTGCAAGCCAACTGGAATCATGTCCCTTGTGGAGGTGCAAACAGCTACGTATTGACAACGGCACTGAAAAGATTTTTGTCTCGGATGTCCACATAAAGGCTTCTTTAGAGCTGTTAGAGATATCCTAGGAGGCTTCCAAACATCCAAGTCCAGAAGGGCGTGGGTCTCCCGTTGGTCCTGTCCATCTATGAGCCTTTCATAGATGTCTCGGATACCCTCATGTATCATTATGGTGCCCCACACCCAAGTGGACGTCCTTCAGTGAGTTCACCTGAGGAAGAACCCCCTATTCTGAGTGGTTCAGCTTTCCTCAGATCGCCCAAAATCTTCTTCATGAAGGCTGCCATTCTCCCCGTTATGGACCGATGTCACCGAGCTGTCCATCACAAACGTCCAAAGGCTGGGACAGCTCATCTCAGAGCCAGCAATCCCTGCAGACTCGCATTATCAGTTCATGACTTTTGCACCCACAGGGGAGGGGCTAAAAAGACAATACCCCTTAGATTTCCTACAAAACCTAGGAGTCAGTATTCAGACCCATTCTCAAAAGGGTGGCCTAACACTTGTCCATTCTTCAGTGGTGACCAAACCACGGAGAGACAGTCTTAGGTGACACTGCAGAAAGATCACAGTGGAGTTTTATCCATGGTGCACTTCTGGAAGGCTGAGTATCTACTCAGTATCCCAAATAACGAGATGCTATGAGGTGTTATCCTTCAGTAGTGACTAACAGGGCCAGGAGATACAACCAGACGCTCTTATCACTGTGTTTTCCTTTCCCTCACATCCCAGCTAGAGAGGTCCCGATGCCTTGAAACAATCCTTCCTTTACCTCCTTCCTTGAAATCCATAGGGAGTTTTATGAAGAATAAAGATTTTTCTCCACAGAAACCCAGAGCTCTTTAATCTCTTCCTGAATATGATTTAATCTTTTTTTTTTTTTTCATTGATGCTGCCTGGTTGCTTTGAGGATTCAATTTCCTCCTTTTTATTAAAAAGAGGAAGAATAGCTGAAATCCAACCTATTTCTCACTTTGAGATTAGGAGAGGAGCAGGGGGTTCAAGGATGATGCACGAAGGGCAGTTCTGAGGTCTCACTTCTAATCCGTAGACCTGCCAAGGCACAGCAGCAAGTCTCTACTCCTTTGTGCCTCAACATCCCTCCCTGTGGTCGTACCCATGTATTTCAAAGACATATAATGAGCCTTGATTCATTAACAGCCCCTTGGGACTCAAGATATTATTAGTTGGCTTACTGTGATGTCAATCTGTCTGGGAAAATGAGAAAGTAAAATCATTCCCAAGCTATTGATCTGTCTTTTCCAAGTGCTGTCTCATTTGTGATACCTGTGCACCTCCCAAGATGCTCAAGGGCAGCACTTAGCGTTGCCTTTCTGTTCTTCTCTTCAAACCATTCACTTCTTCATTCCCTTAGTCTCCACTGCATGATCTAATGGCCCAGCTCCAGGAAAAGTCTCAACTGGAGGCACATGATATTCTTTGTAAGTGTGAACACACCAACGTAACCCATCAGACACACAACTTGTAACTGAACCTGACAGTGATTGTAATGGGAAATTAGAGGGGATGCACTGGGGTGAGGAGGAAGGACGGGTCATTTATGAATTGTACCATTAAAAAATCAATAAATATAACATTGCCCCAAGTGCATTGCATCATCTCTCAACTCTCTTCCTAGAGATATCCAGCCTAGAGATAATGGATGCACGAATATGTACTGAAAGAGTACTCAGTGTTTGACAGGAATGTGAGTAATAGTGTACCTGATCCACACCATGGGGATTTCCACTGAGCCACATCCAAAGTAAGATTATGATGCTGTGGTGGGATTTGCCACAACATTTGAGAGTTTGCCTCCCGGAGAGAAAATCTAGAGCATTCATTTTAATTCTGCCCTCATCCAGGAAGTATCAGAGCTCCAAAGGTGCCTGAGTTCTTGTCTTGACACTGGAATTCCATGCCTCTGCTAGGGAAATCCACAGATCCCTTGTCCGAGACAGGAATTTCATCCCCCTGGGGGAATGGCACGGAGGGGATGGGACTCCTCTAGACATTTATGTTGCCGGACAGTATTTGCAATGTGTAAAATTAATTGTGTTTTGTCATTGTAGAGAGTGATGGAGAATCATTTTAGAAGTGAATGGTAGACTGCAAAGCTTGGGCATGGGGTCATCGGTATGAGGCTATTTCTATATTCTCTTCAATTCCTGTTTAACAGAAGAAGCATCAAGGAACTTCTATGCAGACACCAGAGTTCAGGATATCCTTTCGATGACAGTTTTTGCTAATGATTTAGAACCGATAGAATCATTAGATCTGATGCCTGTTGGACAAATGAGACATGTACAAATTAATTCAGCCAAGTCCTGTCCCCTTAGTATCTTCACATTGATGCTGGATGCAGTCTATCAGGAAACAAAAACCTGTGCCAAGAGACTAGTAGCTTAGAGACACGATGCAGGTTGGCGAGGTCATGCCGGTCCCTCTGATGCTGGGTTGTAGCTGTGCCACCCGTAAGAGACACTAAGGAGCCCTTTTCCACCCTGAAGCCTCTTCCCCCAACCTCCAGTGCCACCTCTGTCCGTAGGGACTCTCGTGTTCCCAACGGCCACTCTGTTTTCATGCAGACAATGAAGGAACAAGTGCTTCTGGGTAGCAAAATTCTGTCAGAGCCCCCTCTCTTTTCCACTGTATTAACTGAATACCTGACAGAAACTTCTCCACTTCCTTTCAGATTGGATCTTTTTTTGCTTTACAATAGAGTTCACACTTGCTTGCACCACCAGTTGCCTAGTGACAAGGCACAGATGTATTTTGCCTGTTATCCTCCAATCTCGTGTTGTGTCAGCTCAAAATTACATGGTCAGAAAACATACCTGTTAAACATACTAATTATCCATAAGCTTACAAAATCCTCTTCTTAGGAATGATAGGACAAGGGATAATGGTTTTAAACTAAAAGAGGGGACATTTAGGTTAGATTTAAGGAAGAAATTCTTCACTGTGAGGCCCTGGCACAGGTTGCCCAGAGAAGCTGTGGCTGCCCCCTCCCTGGAAGGGTTCAAGGCCAGGTTGGACGGGGCTTTGGGCAACCTGGGCTAGTGGAAGGTGGAGGATTTCACTCCTCCATAGAATAGAGGATTTCACTCTAAATAAGGCTGGAGTCCAGCTCAGTGAAGTGGAGGCGGTCTTTGCTCCCCGTTGCCTCCAGCTGGCTATTTGTCCTCACTCCTCTAAACGTGCCCAGTACACTTCAGAAGTGTATAGCACTAGAGGTTTTCCATATATCAACTTTCCTTGCTCTTTAGTCATATTTTTTTCAGATTCATCTCTGTGCAGTTTGTCATTCAAATCAATATATATATATAAAAGTTATAAATCATCTGGTTTGTCTGAAATGGCAAGCTTTGTCATAGCCCAGAGAGCAGCCCAGCTGAGGAATACTTGAGAAGCAAGACACACAGAGAGGAAACCATTTGCAGCCACTGAGGCAGAACTGGCATTACTTACTAGTTGACAAGTTCTTTCCACATCTGAACGATATTAGTGAGTGCCTTATTCACGGTACCTTATGTGCTGCCTTTCCATCATTTGTTTGAAAGGGAAAAAACAAAAAACAAAAAACAAACAAACAAACAAACAAACAAACAAACAAACAAACAAACAAAAGATGACATTCATGTGACCCTGCAGTGATAAATTAGAATACATAAAGTTTGAGAAAGAGAAAACAAACAAGCAAACAAACAAATCTTGAACTCACACAGGAAATGTGTTTTATTTTGCATGGATAAAATGGATTGAAAAAAAATGTATTTCAATTTCAAGTTTTTCAAGTTTCTGTTGGAAAAAAAAAAAAAAAAGATAAGTTTCTTTTTGATGAGTGAATCATAAATAGTAGGATAAAACCCCAAAAAAAATAAATTAAAATAGACATTTTTTAAAAGTATATGTATTGTATTCAAGGCCACTTTTTCCCCAACAATATTTTTCCAACAACACGCCTTTGTGAGGCGTGGAATAGAGGAATCCCAAACTCTACATTTGTGAGGCGTAGAGAGGAATCCCAAACTCTACATTTGCTTTCTCTAGATGATCAATATATTTAAAACATTTTCTGGACAATGAACACACGCTTAGAGCTCTACTCAGTTGCTCACACAAGGTGTTTCGTGCCATTTGGGATGTTCTGGGGTATCGGAGGCTTCCACATGGGACTGGTGACTAGGAGTTACTCACACCCTTCCAGAGCAGCAGCTAGAGACTGGTTTGGAAATACCAGGACAGCTGAAAGGATGCATTTATGTCTTGGATGTAAGTGGAAAGAGAGAAAGGAAGATAGCTGACAGAATGAGGGATAATGGAGATGGTGGGACTTAAAGCTCCACACAACCAAATGCACAAGTTTACTGTAGGATAAGATGAGCGGCGCTTTGAACCCCACCATCCCCCTCTCACAGTGGGTCAAAGCTCCATTTCCTATAACAATTTACTATAGAAATGTTCCCAGCATGAGTTGGCGAGATGGACACATCTCTGAACGATGTGTCACTCCTCCGAACGACACATCACTCGGGGCTCGACTCTCTTTCCCCACACACAAGGCGTGATGTGATGTTTAAAGGCGTCCACAAGACACACACACGGGGCTTACTGGTGGGACACAGGGGTCACAGGAGGCTGTGCCCTTCTTGACCCACATCTAGAAGCTGTGTGGGATTCCCTCGAGCATCTCCAAAGGCTCCAGCTGGCTACATGCAGGCAACTGCATTAAGCCCCTGCATCGAATGTTGTCAACATCTCCCTAGATTGTGGCGTTGGCTGGGTGCCTTCACCTCGGACAGCTAAAACCAGGTGAGCTGAATCCTACTTCTCCCGGCCTCGTTCCTCCTTTAATTTTGACATCTGCATCCTTATGCAATAATAACATTTTCAAAGTGGTTTGGGCTATGCAAAATATCCCACAGGCTGACTGCTGCGGTGTCATTATGTGAAGAGTTACCTTCACTTTGCATCATCTGCTGCAGCTTTTTTTAATGCAAATGTATGGATCGCATCGGTGTGATTACTTGAAAAAAAAATTAAAAAAAATAATTGAGGCATCTAAGTATGGAAAATTTCAGATTCTCAGAGCTGGTGGCATTAAAAATATAATCAGGGATGTTTGTCCGGCCACACGCTATGTGAAGTGAGAACATTTCCCTGTTACCAGACAGGTTGTTAAATGACCTTTAAGTACTTTTTTTTTTTCCTTTTTTCCCCAGCAAGGCACATTTAACTTTGCATACCCTCCTGAATAAAAATCTCTCTAATAATTACATTTTCCAGCTCCTGTGCATTTGTCCCTAGATGACTCCTTAAGCAAAGCCTACTAACTGCAGGAAGCTTGGTTAGTTACAGCCATTTTAAACCACAGCCTTGGAGAAAAGAAGATTACTCACCAGAGGTAAAAAGTGACTTGAAGGCATTGACTCTCCAGTGGAACAGAGCACATCAGCAGACTTTTTGCACAAAATTATTATTGTCCTTTACTCTTTGGCTCCAGCTCCAGCTTTTGCTGATCCCATAACTCTGACCTTTCCCCCTCTGTGTATGACAACGACTTCCAAATCCATATGGGATTTCTCCACTTACCGTGGCTTCAGTTACAGTAACTCAGTGACATTTTATTGTTCCCTTTCCAAGGATAAAGCTGACTCATTAAGACATAAAAAATAGTTCCTAAAGTTGGCGTTAAAAACAAGTTCTCAGCATTTCCCAGCTCCACCCTTCACTACACCTGGAGATACTGACTTCCACCAGCTTCATGACATCCATGTATCCCACCTGAAACACTTTTACCATCCATCAGCTTACCTGAAACTTTTACATTTATCCCACGCCATCACTCTTGCTTCTGCTTTTGCTGCCATTTTCTCTTGACCTACTCATCCCAAGCTGATTTTGCAAGGAGGGAAGTGACACTACACAGAGATGAAGGAACATACAGAGAACTGGATCTCTAGTTCTTTGAGGCTGTTCTACTACAGTTGTAACCCTTCTTCCACAAGCCATGGACAAGGCTCCATGGGTGAATTGCAGGATGACCATGTTGGGTTGTGTGAGTGACGGTTATTCACCATAAACATGAAGACCTAAGGAAGTTCTGAGGAATGATAATAGATGGAGGAATTCCAGTAGCCTAATCAGCTCAAAGGGAGCATCTGAACTGATTTCCTCTAAGGCTGTTGAAGGAGAACACTGAAATGCTGGTGTTTCAACCCCAAGCCTCAAGTTAAGGTTGACATGTGGGTGATTCCCACAGCCCTTCCCAAAGGGGGGTGAGTTTCCCTTTAGGCTTCCCTCCAGGGTGGGGCAGCCTTGCAGACAGAGACTGGAGGCATCCGTGTTGTCTATATGTGTATTCCTGTAGCAACTTCATTCCTGGTCAGCTGGAGGGCATGGACAGGGTTAGTCCATCAGTGCTGTTTGTGTTTCTGTGTATTTAAATGGAGTCTGCGAGGACATTATTTTGTGTTTTCTGTCTGTATTGATCTGTGTGGCTGGCAGTGTATATACATATATACATTCATATATATATATAAAAGTACATACATATTGGCGGCACCCATCTGCAAAATGTGCTCAGTTTTACCACTGACTGTACCTGGGGACACGGAATTACAGTAGCCTCTCACATATTGGGTTATTGGACTGAACAACTTCTAACAGACCATGAGCTAACAAACATCAGGGACTCTAAAAGTGCTTTACATTTAAAAAAAAAAAAAAAAAAAAAAACCACCAAAAAAAACGGTTATGGTATAATGAGGAAATGCTTGTGCAATAGCCAGGCTTCAGCAAAATGTTTTCCACCTTCATCCCTCTGCACTAGGTTCTGGTTGCATTACTTATCTCATGATTACCAGGAGGCGAAGTGCTCTGTGGGTGAGTGTGGTACCTCTCATGGCATGGTCTTCTTTCTCCTACTTGATCTCGTTCTCTTGGCTCCAGCTGGGAGGCTGTTCCATCATCTTCCTGTTCTTATTTATTCCTGAAACTTATTCCTCATCCTTTTGGTTGTTATTGACAGTTCTGCTATGCCAACACCGGCTGTCTCTTAGATCAGTGATTTTTAACCCGTGGTCTGCTTTTTTTCACCTAAAGATTCTGCAGGTGGTACCTAAGAGAAGCCAGCTGATGAAAAACTGTGCTGCAATGGGTTTTTAAAGTTATATTAAAAGTATTAAAGAAAAAAGGCTCCTCTTAACCTACATTTTGCTAACTTGCCCAAGGTTTCTTATAATAAAAGAAGTTCCCCTTATGGTTTTGCTCTGCTCACTGAAGTGCTGAGCTTGTCTTCCTGAGCAGGACTATTGCACTCAATTAGGCCAGGTGGGATCTTAGCACAAAAGCAGGAATATATCCTGATTTCTTCAGTAAACACCTTACCAAAAGCTCTCTAGGACTGTGCTCAGACCTCATTTCCTCTGATGGTTCCAATGGATGAGCTCTGATATTAGAGGACAAGTTATTTTTGTTATTTTCCCAAATGCACCAGTTCACTCTCAGCCTGTTACCTTCCATGTCGATGACTATATTTTGCAAGGTGGCACAACTCGTCTGGTGTGATATTTTCATCCTATTCTGGACTGATATTTCCCAGCTCTGACACAGAAGATTGCCTCTGTTACCAGCAAGTTGCTTACTAAAAAAAAAAAAAAAATGAGGAGCCTAATGAGACACTAATTATCCTCTCTCACTGAATTGTCAGATCTTCAAAGCAAAGACCATCTATCCCCGGGTGAATATTCAGTGCCTAACACATTGTAACTGTGATTGAATCGATGCCTGTGGGTGATGTTTTCACACCGATTTAGCTACACCAGAGAGGACAGTAGAAAGGGGATCTTCAGAGAAAACAGGAGATTAGAAGCTCTGTCAATTCATCTCTCATAAGAAAAGCATGGGTACTAATCTGAAATCAACAGAACAAATGCATTCAAGAAGGGGTGGAAAAGCCACCAGTTCAACCAGCGTCTGCCATTTTCACTGGTGTGACAGTTCCCCTTGCAGATCCTTGTGTCACAACAGAGGAAAGTTGTGTCCCTTCGAGTAAATATTACTAAGGGTACTACGGTATCACACCCATATCCTGCAGAGTTTCCTTGTAAAATGCATAACATGGGAGAAGGCATAACACGTGTCTTGGGTCTGCCAGTGACACCAGCCCCAAGGAGAGAACCTCTCTTAATTTTCTGGAAAACATACTGCCTTGAGGGAGGGGGTTGGAAAAGAGCACGCGGGACCCTCTGCCACTGCCTTGGGTGTTCCTGATTGTCACATGTGCCTCTCAGAAAGGTTTAAAATCCACTTTCCTTATGGATATACATTGAGCATTTGACAGAACTAGAAATATCTCTCCCTTTTGTATTCGTCAAGCATCTTAGAGTTTTTGCTCTGACAGAAAAGAGGAGAGAGGGAGCCAGATTTTCTCTCTGAGTTAACCCAAGGAAGAGAGTACAACTCTGGAGCACATGTCATATGAGGAGCAGCTAAGGGAACTGGGG
>NW_020799095.1:152241165-152250800 GCF_003259725.1 Athene cunicularia
AAAAAAAAAAAAAAAAAAAGAGGAAGAGAGAAAATAATAATAATGGCATTACATGAAAGGGTGACAGATCAGAACATGCTGATCCATCAGCCAGGATGACAAAAGGTAAGATGACAGCGGTGTGAAGACAGGGAAATCTGTGTTGAACATTTTCATCTAATAGGAAAATGTCACCCTGCTAATGAGACATCTAAAGTGAAACTAACACTCAGAATTAAAATCTACAACCCAGAGAAAAACAAACTAGACTCTGCTTTCAGGTAAGGGCCTGGGAATTATCATCTGTAATGAGTATGTGCTGAGAAATAAAATGTTGCTTTGGACTTGCTGCTGCCATCTGAACACCGAGTGCCAGGTACACCAGGATTATGTCAGAAACAATCCGTCTTTCAGCAACGTGACACGGAAACTTCAGGGTGGCCACACCGAGCCAACCCACAGCTCCGTGTAATCCCACATCTTCTCCTTGTGAGGATGTTCTCCCAGCTGCTAATCATCTCCGTGTGAGAAGCGCCTGAACCAGGCATCTGATCCTTGAACTTTAAAGAGTTAAATTATTTTTCTTCCATGGGTTTGTCCCATGCTTTGTGAACTCCTCTAAATATGTATCATCCACAGCCCCCTGCAGCAAAAAGTTCCACAGCTTTGTGAAGAACCAGTCTAGTTCCTTTGTTCTGTGTTTGCCACCTCCAAGCCCTCAGTTTTTGAGCTGGGAGACTCCCTATCTTTTTTTCTCTGGGCCACTAAAAACTTTTATAGACTTCTTTCATACTTTTTTTTTTTTTTTTCCCCAGGGCTCAAGCATCCTGAGCAGAAGATCCCTGCACCACGACATGCACTGAAAGGACTCCTTCATCCATTACCTCTGCCTGACAAGAAGGTGTTCATTTTTCCTTTTTTCATGGTTTGTAATGGTAGGTGATGGAGACAGCTGTCTGCACTGCTGAAAAGGTAGTGGGAGGTAAAAAGCAAATTTGCAGATATGAAAAATTTAGTATTCGTGTTTGTTCTCTCCTGTTAAAATCAGCAAGCGTAGCACAGCACAACTCAATCTCCTGTTTTGTTTTGGTTTTTTTACATTAAGTGGGGGAAGAAGCAGCAAGCTTCCCCACTTGTACTAGCAAACAGCCTGAAACTAGGGCTGACAAACATTTCCCATACTAGGGCTTAAGTGTCCTGAAATGGGACCCAGCTTTTTCACACAGGCACGGGGATAAAATTCAGCATAGTTCCTTGATGGGGTCCTGGTACAGTGAATTATTTGGCTTTTGCCTTCAGTGCCCAAAACATTCCCCCCAGACAACACAAAACAACGTCTTGCTGATAGTTTTAGCAAAAGGAAAACGACTCTGTTAGAGACACTGTCTGCGCTCACTGTACACACAGCCTCCGGGGCCCGAGACATGCTGCATTTAGTGATGCTAAGGGTTGCATGGGAAGTCAGGGAATCCATACTCTGAGCCGTGCTACAGCTCCAATGGCATTGGAGCCATTTCCACAACACCACGACTTAGTCTCTTAAAAAAAAAAAAAAAAAAAAAAAAAAAACTTGCTGTGTATCTGTAAACTCAGTTCAAGTGAGTAAAAGGTTCGGACTTTACCTGCAAGGTGCCTTCATGGTCTTGTAATGCCACTATCTACTAGCTCCCATCATCACCTTCTTTCCACAAGCTCTGTATACCCTTTAGGCTGAGCCATTTATATCAAATTTTGAACTTTGTTCACTACAGTATTGCCACCTGCTTGTCTTAAACCAAACCTGGGCCGTCTCGCTTCTTCCTTTCACCAACTCTATTCAATACATACAGATAAGTCAAGTACAGAAACCCTCACCAGACCTAATGTAAGGAACTGAAGGAATTAATGCCTCAAACATTCAGTGACACAGAAAACCTCAAGGATGCCTTTGTGATTAGTCTAAGGAATGAATTATCTGCCTGGGGAAGCAGTGTGTCAAGGGGTGCATGGCTCTGCTCCCTTGCAGTTTTGTAGCCAAATTCCTTAGAAAAACTAACTGTAAGTGCCCAAGAAACAAAAACTGAGGAAAAAGCAAAGGTGGTGGGAGAAGACTGTGACCATTGGCTCAGCTGGACAAAAGGGTTAATGTAGCCCATTCCCCTTCAGCACATGCACAGAACCCATGCTCCACCTTTTCCCCATTTCTCATGGAAACGAGTTTGTGGAGTACCTGTCTCTCTTTCTCTAACATGCTAATCAGCTGATAAACTGAACTTAAAAGTCGACAGAAAATTTTGCTGGGTGTGCACCCACCACCCAAGATTAACAGACCTGAGACAACGCTGGATCCAGGGGTGGTGATCTCCATTTCTCTTTCCTTTCCTTTCCTTTCCTTTCCTTTCCTTTCCTTTCCTTTCCTTTCCTTTCCTTTCCTTTCCTTTCCTTTCCTTTCCTTTCCTTTCCTTTCCTTTCCTTTCCTTTCCTTTCCTTTCCTTTCCTTTCCTTTCCTTTCCTTTCCTTTCCTTTCCTTTCCTTTCCTTTCCTTTCCTTTCCTTTCCTTTCCTTTCCTTTCCTTTCCTTTCCTTTCCTTTCCTTTCCTTTCCTTTCCTTTCCTTTCCTTTCCTTTCCTTTCCTTTCCTTTCCTTTCCTTTCCTTTCCTTTCCTTTCCTTTCCTTTCCTTTCCTTTCCTTTCCTTTCCTTTCCTTTCCTTTCCTTTCCTTTCCTTTCCTTTCCTTTCCTTTCCTTTCCTTTCCTTTCCTTTCCTTTCCTTTCCTTTCCTTTCCTTTCCTTTCCTTTCCTTTCCTTTCCTTTCCTTTCCTTTCCTTTCCTTTCCTTTCCTTTCCTTTCCTTTCCTTTCCTTTCCTTTCCTTTCCTTTCCTTTCCTTTCCTTTCCTTTCCTTTCCTTTCCTTTCCTTTCCTTTCCTTTCCTTTCCTTTCCTTTCCTTTCCTTTCCTTTCCTTTCCTTTCCTTTCCTTTCCTTTCCTTTCCTTTCCTTTCCTTTCCTTTCCTTTCCTTTCCTTTCCTTTCCTTTCCTTTCCTTTCCTTGCCTTGCCTTGCCTTGCCTTGCCTTGCCTTGCCTTGCCTTGCCTTGCCTTGCCTTGCCTTGCCTTGCCTTGCCTTGCCTTGCCTTGCCTTGCCTTGCCTTGCCTTGCCTTGCCTTGCCTTGCCTTGCCTTGCCTTGCCTTGCCTTGCCTTGCCTTGCCTTGCCTTGCCTTGCCTTGCCTTGCCTTGCCTTGCCTTGCCTTGCCTTGCCTTGCCTTGCCTTGCCTTGCCTTGCCTTGCCTTGCCTTGCCTTGCCTTGCCTTGCCTTGCCTTGCCTTGCCTTGCCTTGCCTTGCCTTGCCTTGCCTTGCCTTGCCTTGCCTTGCCTTG
This sequence comes from Athene cunicularia, assembly GCF_003259725.1. Lineage (NCBI taxonomy): Eukaryota > Metazoa > Chordata > Aves > Strigiformes > Strigidae > Athene > Athene cunicularia. Next base: position 152,244,495 of record NW_020799095.1, read on the forward strand.
CCTTGCCTTGCCTTGCCTTGCCTTGCCTTGCCTTGCCTTGCCTTGCCTTGCCTTGCCTTGCCTTGCCTTGCCTTGCCTTGCCTTGCCTTGCCTTGCCTTGCCTTGCCTTGCCTTGCCTTGCCTTGCCTTGCCTTGCCTTGCCTTGCCTTGCCTTGCCTTGCCTTGCCTTGCCTTGCCTTGCCTTGCCTTGCCTTGCCTTGCCTTGCCTTGCCTTGCCTTGCCTTGCCTTGCCTTATTATCCTCTTCCAAGTTGTTATTCCTACTGCAAGTAAAACATTTTAACTAGTCGTTTGGTGTCGATTCACCTTAATTTAGCCGAAGGGAATCACTGAACTTTTACAACTCACCGGGCTCCCAGTCTGGATCATGACACTTCCGTGGAAGTTGGCTCAGATGAGCTTGATCTCCAACTTATTCTGATCTCTGAACTCCCGTCTCAGACTTCAAGCTTTCGTCACCCTAAATCTGTCCTGAAATTAATGTATTCCCCTGAAAAGCCAAAATTCTTCCTAGAAATCCAGCAGTTGCCAAGTAATCCCAACCACTGACCCAAAGAGAAAGGGCGGTACAGTCAAGCCATGTCGTGGTCTTTCAAAGGCCAAGTTTATCAGTGCTGCTGTCAGGATGGCCAACTGCTGTCCAGCTGCTCAGCTTGCTGCAGGACCACGTTACCCCCACAACAGCCCAGCAACGGCGTTTTGCTCCGGAGGCATTTGCTCAGTGGCTTAACCCACAAGCCAGTGTACAGCCTGCCCCAACCTCCAGTGACGCCAGAGTCTCCCACACACCTGCTCTAAGTCTGTCACATCCCTCAGTTGCTGTTACCTAACAAACACTGTTCTGGGGTGCACCATCCCTCCCTGCCTGGCAGCGATCTCCTGTTTTCACTGTAACATTTTGACATTTTTTTTTTTTCTAATGCTGATTCCCATTATGATAATGATGAGAATTACCTTGGTATATACAATTCCTCCAGTCTCCCAGGCTTATTCAGACTTTATATTTCACGATATTTCACGATGCTCTTTGTGAGCACACCTGAGGTGGATCAGAGCAGCTGTTTCACAGAACTCTACAGTTTCAAAAAGTGGTTGAAGACAAGAAGAGCCGAGCACTGCCAAAGACAATTTAATATACCAGAATTCTAATAAAATGTTCATACTGTGAAATGCACAATTTTTAAAGTAAAAGCAATCCATCACTGCAGAACAGTTGGCACCTAGGAAATACAGAACCATAGAACTGTTTGGGTTGGAAAGGACCTTAAAGATCATCTAGTCCCAACCCCCTGCCCCGGGCAGGGCCACCTTCCACTAGCCCAGGTTGCCCAAAGCCCCGTCCAACCTGGCCTTGAACCCTGCCAGGGAGGGGGCAGCCACAGCTTCTCTGGGCAGCCTGTGCCAGGGCCTCACCACCCTCACAGAAAATAATTTTTTCGTTACATCTAATCTAAATCCATCCTCTTTCAGTTTAAAACCATTACCCCTCTTCCTGTCCTTACACTCCCTGATGACGAGTCCCTCCCCCCTTTCCTGCAGCCCCTTTCAGCCCTGGGGGGCTGCTCTAAGGTCTCCCCGGAGCCTTCTCTTCCCCAGCTGAACCCCCCAACTCTCCCAGCCTGTCCTCACAGGGGGAGCTCCAGTCCCTGAGCATCTTCACGGCCTCCTGTGGACCCTCTCAAGCAGGTCCATATTCTTTTTTATTGGAGGCCCCCAGGTTGGACACAACACTGCAGGTGGGGTCTAAAGAGAGCAGAGCAGAGGGGAAGAATCCCCTCCCTCGCCCTGCTGCCCACACTGCTCTGGATGCAGCCCCGGACACGGTTGGCTTTCTGGGCTGTGAGTGCACATTGCCGAGTCATGTTGAGCTTTTCATCAGCCAACACCCCCACGTCCTTCTCCTCAGGGCTGCTCTGTATCCATTGTCTGCCCAGCCTGTATTTGTGCTTGGGATTGCCCCGACCCATGTGCAGGACCTTGCCCTTACCCTTGTTGAACTCCATGAGGTTTGCACGGTCCCACCTCTCCAGCCTGTCCAGGTCCCTCTGGATGGCACATCCCTTCCCTCCAGCGTGTGACCACACCACACAGCTCGGGGTCATTGGTCGACTTGCTGAAGGTGCGCTCAATCCCGCTGTCCATGTCACCGACAAAGATGTTAGATGCCAGTCTAATAGTGACTCCTGAGGAACGTCACTCATCACTGGTGTCCCTTTGGACATCCAGCTGTTGACTGCAACTCTTTGAGTGCAACCATCCAGCCAAGTCCTTATCCACTGAGTGGCCCATCCCAATGACAGATGTGCTATCATTTAGGCTGCATAATTAAAAATTGTGGATGTCCTCATAAGGATGTGACAACTGGTTATTGTTATAAGTGCAGGAGTTACAAGCATGAGGTTCTGGTATGGCTTGTACACACAGTGTGTCCTGCCAGAACATCCAGTTCCCACTGGCTCCCTGACTATCAAGTTGATCCAGAGATCAGCGAACACAAAACCCCCAGAGGTTGACCTACTACTCTTAGGTAAAACCAGCCATAATCTTTGTTCACAGGCCAAAAAGAGGCCTTCAAAGGCCAGGCAAGAAACCATGTGGTGGGTTGGTCTTGACCAAAATAACTTCTCACAGTCCAGGGGAGCAGATGTGCTGTTATTAAAGTCCCATATAGCACACACATTTCACGGGCATGGATGGGAGTGGTCAGTTCCTTACACTGCCAGGACAGTGGAAGAGTTTACAGCGGGAGAGTCCCTCTTACCCACGCTGATGGCCACCATACCATCTTCCCCGTGATGGTCAGCAGGTCTTTCCTAGGTGTTCACGTTGCAGAGTGCGTTGCCACGGCTCTTTCGCTGTCCTGCCCTGCTCACACACATCCTTATAGTCACTAGAAACCTTTGAGTTGAATATTCAGGAATGTCTTCAGAAAAAGTCTTCAGGAATCGATTCTTCTCCGGCTGCTCCAATTTGGAGTCTGCAAGCTTCGAGGGACCTCTATCAACGTTAGTTAGAGCCAATCAGCCTGTAAGTACATCTCCCAGGCAGGGCAGCAGTGACCTAATCCTCTTTTTAACACTGTCAGATGCAATCATTTCTTACCTTGACTGCCCTGCTTTATTTACTCTCTTTGGGAACTTTGGTATTCTCGGGCGAAACAGTGGGATTTAATCTGAGTGATGAATGTGGCTTATAGACATTTAAACATACATTTACGTTTGGGGTCATAAAACACAGTGAACACGGTAGTAAGTAGCCTGTTCACAGGCTAATGTTTTTCTAAACAGGCTAACCAGCTGAACAATTGGAGCTATTCATCAGCAGTAACTTCTGCATTGCTTTTTATTACAGCGTCGCCGTATTCACAGCCAGGGTTGAAAATGCACTTACATATTAATCCTGATTCTGTTTTTCTCAAGGTTAGCGGACAAAATGAAACACTGAAGCAATCCAATCAGTCCTAGTGCTGTTGTTTGTTTTATTAAAATTCATGGCCTACCTTATCATTTTTCTTAAGGAAAAAGCTACGTTAAAACTGGCAGCTCTATCAAAGGCAGATAAAATTCTGACTATAGGAGTTTTAATCTCTGTTTCCTGTTTTTCTACTAAACTGATTACAAAACCGACGTGTATCTTCTTTTCCTCTATTCCTTCCATCTCACATGTGGTTTGCCTTCACAATAGCAACACCACCACCTCACTGACTTTTGGAGGAGAGGACCCATTGTTCTCAACTAGTCTGACCACCTGCCTTGTCCAGAAAACATATTCCACCAGCAACTCACTGTAAGAAAGACCCACAATGCAGAACTTAAGTCTTGTTCCAGATGTCATGGGTTTTATTTGTTGTTGTTGTTGGGTTCTGTTTTGGTTTTTTGTTTTGTTTTGTTTTTTTCCCTTCTCACTCCTGTTTCCTACCTTGGATATTTCACGGTTGGATTCCCCTGAGGAAACTCGAAGTGAAAGCTTAGATCCTCTGCTTTTCCCAACCTCTTTAAGCTTAACATTCATTGCAGTCTAAGTCTAGGCATACAATCTCCTTCTCTTAGCTTACTCCAAGATAGTATGGTCTATGTCTTGACAAACTGGTTTTAGCTGTGGAGAAGCATGCATGGTGACAGAACTGGGGCCACTAAAATAGCTTTGTAAATCTACCTGGTTTATGGCCTCTTTGGGACCTTCCCCTTGGGGCTTCGATTGACTTTTTTTCTAAAAACAGAACAGTCCTTCCTAACAGCAGATCAACAGGAAGCTCCCACCTACTCATTGGTGTGAATTCTCCATGCAACTAAAGCATCCTCAAAAAAACAAAAAAAACCAAACCAAAAAAACAAGAAAACCCACATGTAAGCCTGTGTTTCAGTTAGCAGCACTAATACGGTGGTTGCAACAAATCTGATCTGTGGCTGTGTCAGGCAATCATATCACCTTGGGCAGAATCAAGGAAACACAGAGAAGATTTCAGGGTTTAAGGTCTGTATTCAGACTACCTCTGATAGCTACTGAGTTGGCAGGAAAACTTACAGCCCACAAAACACCGAAGTGTAAGCAGCGTGCTAAGAAGTGCTGGCTTGAGAAACAGAGCCCTAAAATACCATAGCTGGAAAACATAAACTGAAGGAGCTGGCATAATAGGTGGGGGAAGACCTTAAGTGTCATCTCAAGACCAAGTTGTCAGCAGTCACCCCAGTTCAGCTGGAGTCTGGTTTCCTCTCAGGCCAGTGACATTCCTGCTGCATGCAGGAGGGCTTGGAGACCTTTCCAGCATGTTCCTGGACCTACAGCTTGCGCATGCCGTGAATGCACAAGCACCAGCAAGATGTTTCCAGATGTCATTATCTCCAGTTAAGATACTGCTGCCCTGCTCCCGTTGGCTGATGATTTATTAAGAGCTATTTATGCCTGAGACAATATTTCCTTCTGTTATCCTATCTATTTGCAGTGTCCTCTGCAGCTCCACTACATTGCTTTGATTTATGATTCATGCTATATTATTTTCTTCAGAGTTCTGCTATATTTATTTATGTTGCCCTGAAGAGACGATTTGCAAATGCACCAGTCCCCAGCAACTTCATCCAGGCCCCCCTCCCTGCCTGCACACAATATCATCTCCCTCTTTTGAATAAGTCATTGCTTTTATAGAAAGTAATAAATTTTCATCAGAATTTTTCATATAAGACCCAGTGTGGGGGTCATTAGTAAACATGTCTCACCTGTTAATAGAAATGATTTGAATTTCTGTAGTGTTTCTGCTAATAGGCAAAGGTCTAACAAAGACCTGCATAAAAAATAAGCTGCTGTAATTAATTTTCTTTAATGGGTGAGGGGAATACATTGTTATGTAATTTTATTAGACTAAAATAAATCTATAAACTTTGAAAAAAAAATCCCAAAACCTGCTTCTCTTGTCTCACAGAATATGCAAAACCCCTTGCTATGTGAGCTGGAAAGAAATTCTAGGACACTGAGACCAGAGAGGCAGCAAAGACTTATTCCCTGCAGCCATTTCCCAGCATATAGCTGGACTATTTTAAATATTCTAAGCCATAGCACGCCGTTCCTTCCCTTTCATCAGCCTTGTAGGTATTTCCACTCCGACTCCATTTGCCTCCTTTCCTTTTTCATCACTTAACAGCTGCTCCCGCGTTCCATCACCCTCTATGCAGTCTGTGGTTCTGATGAGTAAGACTAAAGGATGTCAGTGGGGTTTGACCATGTGGGTCCCCATTAGAGTGTACTTGTTCTGCCAGGTGATAATTACACATTTTAACTCAAAAGAGAGACCTGTGCCGTACTGAGGGCTTGACTTCACAGAAGCATCGAGGCTGGAAAAGACCTTGAAGCTCCTCCAGTCCAACCATTGACCTCCCCCTGACCGTTCCCAACTCCCCCAGATCCCTCAGCGCTGGCTCAGCCCGACTCTTCAACCCCTCCAGGGATCCCGGGGACTCCCCCCTGCCCTGGGCAGCCCATTCCAACGCCCAACAGCCCCTTCTGCACAGAAATCCTTCCTCAGAGCCAGCCTGACCCTGCCCTGGGCAGCTTGAGGCCATTCCCTTGGGGCCTGGCGCTGGGGCCTTGGCTCCAGAGACTCATCCCCCCTCTCTGCCCCCTCCTGGCAGGGACTTGCCGAGGGCCAGGAGGTCTCCCCTCAGCCTCCTCTTCTCCAGACTGAACCCCCCCAGTTCCCCCAGCCGCTCCCCAGCAGACCTGTGCTCCAGACCCTGCCCCAGCTCCGTTGCCCTTCTCTGGCCACGCTCGAGTCATTCAATGGCCTTTTTGGGGTGAGGGGCCCAGAACTGAACCC
>NW_020799095.1:152250850-152276476 GCF_003259725.1 Athene cunicularia
TCTCTTTTTTTTTTTTTTTTTTTTTCTTTGTTTGAGAGAAGAACACGCAAGCCTTCCAGGAATCATCTGCCCAGGCTCTGCTCAAGGCAGCAAAGAGTCTTATTGTGCCAGGTTTCACCCCAAACCTCAGATCCTCAAAGAGAGAGAAGTGGTAAGATGAAGGTCACATAGAAATGCTATTCTGCTGCTCCTTCCTTGCTAAATCATTTGCAACCATCATAAGACATGGTTCACTCTAGTTCTGAGGATGAGCTTATTAAGCTGGGCTGGTTTTACCAAGAGAAACACACAGTGCTCCTGGAAGCAGAGACCGAAAACTTCAGATATTTCCCTCTTCAAGTGAATATTTATCTCCAAATTTTAATTAATTCATTAATTGATTGATTGATTGATTACTAGGATTCCATATGACGGTTCAGTAGTTAGGGTGTAACTCCAAACTGCAGGGAAAGCCTTGCACCCAGCTCTGGACGTGGGCTCTGACCACTGTGTCCTTCTGCAGAAGTTGGACCCTTCAACTCAAGAGTCACAATCAGTGGTTTTACTGTTCATGTTTATTTTCCCTCTTCCATTTACCTAAGCCTAAGCAACACAGAGCTGTTACAGATTTGAATGACTCCACGTATTAATTCTAATCTAATAATTCACAGACCTGTTCTACACATATGAAGCAGATGGTCTGCTACGTTCAGAGGAAACGCAAATTGAAAATCAAGTCTGTTGACTCTTCTGGGAGCGAGTGCTCCTTTAGAAACCTCAGCATCTGCAAAGACCTGTCTTTCTGGTCTTTGTTCAGAAAGCGCTTTCCAAGCTGCCAAGCCACTTGGCAGCTCCCTGTCAGCCAGAGACGATTAAGCATCTCTTGTTAACAGCTCTCTACCGCTATGGGAGCCTCAGTGCAAGGCAGGGAGCAGCCGGCTCTCTAAATGAAGTAGCAGCTTGGTCAGAGCTGCTGACCTCATGTTTCCAAAACCATTTCTCGTTTAATCAGACTTGTCAGAGGAGACTGGCTCTCCTGGGGAGATATCTGATCGTTGGTCACTGCCATCCCCAATTTCTTCATTCCCCATCTCTCCACCTCCTACACCCAAGGTCTCTTCCCTCCTTGTATCCAGAATTATGTTCATCAATCAAGAGGATAAGATGGATGCAAGCTCCTGATTACACTGTAAGCAGAAAATTATTAAGTCTACCAAATCACTTCCCCAGAGGATGATATATCAAATCCTACAGAAACTCTATTTGGTTCTACCAGCAGGAGGGTTTCCCAAGCCCAGGGTTTTCTCCAGAGACATCAGACCCCTGGTTTAACTCAGGCCTTTATTATAAAATGCAATTCTTCCAAATAGGAAAGAGAAAGGGATCCGTCTGACCTAATGCTGAGTCTATACAGCGTTGTGGGAAACAAAGATGGAACAACTGTTCCATTGATTTAGGAGTCTGTCCCCCAAATATTATTTTCTCCATGTTCCCAAGTAGCTTCAGGATAAGTGAGAGTATTTGGGGCAAGTAATTAATTTGCTCGGGAAAATCAATTTCCTAGCTTTTTCTTTGTGCCTATTTAGCCTTTGCATCCATCTCTTTATCTTAAACTGGCCAAGCAAACTGCACAACAATGTTATGTCTCAGGAGAGAAAAAGCTACATGCTGTAGGAAGCTGATGAAGAAGGGAAAAAGAAATAATACTCATAAGTTTCAACATGTTGGAACAAAGAAGTCCGGGACAATTTCTTAGAGCCCTGTAATAAACCACTAAAATCCACGAGCACGGCCACCTGTCTTCATAACACCCATAAGAAACATCATAATTAAATCAGGGAAAATATGAGGAGGGTGACCCTGAAAGCGTGTTTCATGCTACAGCAGCTGTTAAATGAGCACAGGGATGTCTGAACCAGCGGCTACATCATGTCAACCATCAAAGTGATGTGCCAAGAACAATCCTTGGGAACTTGTGGAGCGGCCCGGCTGCACCACAATCTCTCTCCTCCTAGCAAATTGATTGTGCAATTGAGATCTATATATTAACCCCTGAATGGCTTTTATTTGCACGCAAATATTCTGCCGGACTCTGCAAATTAAAAGTTTATGTATGTGTGGAGTTATCTCAGTTGGAATTATACTTCAACAATCTCATTTGCATAAGTCAGAGATTGTAATGACTTACTCAACTAAGCATACCCATGCAGTTAATTACTTTTTTCCAAATGAAATGCCAAAATTATTTCCCAGCAGAGAAAGGCAATTGCTCACCCAAAGCAGCACAGGATGCTGTCAGTTTTGAAACAATTAATACAAAATTAATTTTAACAGACCACTGAACCATATTTAGTGAGCAAGGCGAAGCATAATGTGACCAAATACAGCAGCTCGATTGGCAAGTCCACCTCTCTGCTGTGTCTCACCAGGAAATTTTGAAATGAAGAAACACATAAATCACCTTAGTCTTTAGAAGACAGCAGTCCTGGGCAGGTTAGAGGGGAAAGCAGAGCCCCTGATTGAGCCGAAGTTATCTTTGCTATGTTACTACAAACTCAGAAATTAGCAGGAAAAGGCAGATTCCTCATGTTCCCACCTCGTATTCCCACCACACAAGGGGAAGTGGGAAAGTTTCTAGGGCTTGGAGAAGAAAGAGAAAATACTGTGTCCTGGTTGAACAGTCGAGATAAAATAATGTCACGAGCAAAGAGGATGACGTGGCACTACCAGTACGGGGCTGTGCTGGTAAATGTGGGACACGGGGCCACCCTTATTTACTGACTTAGCATTAGCTGATGTTTGTCTTTAACTGGGTTGGGCCAGAATATCGTGCTGTCTCTCCCTGGTGGGAATATGGGGGAAGATGCCCAAATCTTTGGTCGGAGCAAAATACCCTGTAAGATAAAACAGACTATAATAATTCATTGGCACAGCCAGTCACTGCCCTTACATTCATACTCTGTGCCAGCTCTTCCATGTCCCACAGTTTTTGGACAGCCAGCTCCAGGAATTACACAACGGGTGGATATTTCCCAGTTTTCCAGTCCAGAGATCATGGGTAGCTTGTCCAGGGTCCCTATAACTTCTGACAGAGTTACACCAACATTAGAGCTTTTTTTTTTTTTTCTGTTTTAATCTGAACTCAACTGAATTTTAAAACTACCAAATCCACTTTGAACAGATTGATCTTTCTCTGCCCTTCTCAACTTTCAAGCAATATCATTTGGAATTGTTACAGAGCCTGTATCACCCCCGCAGCCTATTGAAACCTGTTGTTGCCTCAACCAGAACATATTTAAACTGAAGAAAATATTAGCTTGTGCCCTGCAGGCACTCAGACACTCTTGTGAGAGGGACTTGATACCACAAGGCAAGTTTTCTGTGGTGAATCCAATTCCAGCAGGCTTAATAGAAAAACCTTTAAGCTGGAGGGGATGCAGAGAGCACAGTCGTCCGCATAGATGCATAGCTACAGCAAATTCAAGCCAGGTTGCAAACTTTGCAACAGGAAGTAGCGACTCTTATTCTGCTCTCTGTTAGCATAGATTTATTTTCCTGAACATCTTTGTGCAGACAAACTGGGGATGAAACCACTCGTACAGACAGGGAGTCAGAGAATTTGCTCCGTGATCCGAAGGTCTTGCAGCTCCACTGCACCAGCGTGTCAATAACTCACGAATTAGAGATGTGGGGCTGTCATTTCCTCTTTTGGAAAGTGATTCTTAAGTAGCCTGATTTATTTTGTTTTTAATGCATGGATTACCGGTTTAATTTCCATGAGGTTTTTAATCTGAAATTTAATTTAGGAGATTTTGTCAAGTGATTGTTCAAATTCGTTCCGCTGGGTGCGCACAGAGGAACTTTCTGTCTTCCAGAAATACACCTCTTGGTTTTTATTGTAAAACTCAGAAAGATTCTTGTTACTCCAGTCTAGATACTTAGATCCCTGAAAGCCACGGAGGGCCTTTTCTCCTTTCCTCTCTGTGTCAGAAGATCTCCGGTGGAACTGTGAAGGGTTTTCCCCAGCAAGGCTGCAGAAAGGGCATTCAGGCCAAGGTACAAGTCTGTAAAGCATGGGACTAACTATCCAAATCGTTCTGACTCGGTGCATAATGCACAGTGAAGAGCGGGACAGAACAAAGGTCCATCCATCTCTGCATCCCATCCCCGACAGCGATCGGTGGCGGGTGCTCAATGAAAGGTGGTAAAGACCAGACACGCTAAGAGTGATCCAAAGGGCACGGGGCAGTATGACCCAGAGATTCTTCTCTGGGACCTAAGAGCATCACAGCAACCCTAAACCCGTCCCTGACATTAGTGTTAATTAGTTCAGACACAGTTCCCTGTGGGAGAAACAGCATTTTGGGACAGCAAAATATTTACGGTTCTCCACAAAGGCTTTTTGCCATGCTAAAGAGTTGTCAAGTCAAGCTGGTTTCTGTTGCACCCAGGGTAGAGCCTGGTGTGAGTGGGACGCTCCTGGCATAATAGCAGTAAATATTCACACACAACCCTCTGCTTTCTGTCCTCTTCTTCATCGGGAGCATTCCCCAACCCCTTCCCTCTCCCTGCTGTGCTGGGCTCTCCCAATGACTTCCACAGCCTTCCTCTCTGTCCCTGGATTTTCCACTCCCTCTCCTGTTGCAGGAGCAACCTAGGGCCAAGGTCACCCTAATCCTTCAGGTGCAAAATCTAATTTTGCTCACGTTTTTTTTTTTTTGCAAGCTTCTATCTACATCTGACTGATATGAATACAGGTAATTAAAAGTCTCTGGATTGCATCAGCCCAGTGGTGTAACACTCCAGCAAAGCTCAGATCAGAATTGGTGTCCACGGCAGGAGCTGTTCAGGGGCGATATTTTGGTGCATTTAACTCTTCAGGATGTTGTGTCGTTTAGATATCTTCATCACATATTAGACATCTTGTGTTCATATTAGATATCTTGTGTTTTCATTTGCCAGTTATGTTGTAAAGAATTAAAAAAAAAAAAAAAAAAAGGCAATCAAAGGCAAATTTGAGTGATAGCAGAATGTTTCCTTCCCCGTTAAATGGAAATTGAAATGTACTTAGAATAAATAACTGCAGGTGCAGATCTGTAACTCCTCCCATCCACTCAAGAAATGCACCTGGAAGCACATCCATGATTCTCTGAACCTTGTCTGAAGACCACAGAAGTGTCTGGAGGCAGGGTGTGCTGCCCTTACCTTTCCTGCAGCAAGATTTAACCTTATGAAACCTCTCTGTAACAGGGAGTTTGGGGGTCTTGAGGGAACATGAACAGCTTCAAGAAGCTGATTTAAATCAGAACCTCCTCAACGGCTGGGATTTGAACATCTCAAGTATGGTGTATCTCATCCCATCGGATTATCCTTCATCTTGAGAGACGCATCTCAGCCCAGCTAAGTGTAGGTATGGTTGGTCACCGGTCTGGCTGTGAGCAGCACGGATGGAGCAGAATATGGGGGCAGATGAGCTCTGGGACCTGAATTTGGTGCCACGTGCTCTTGAACCTTGAGGACTTGACTTGCTTTTGCTTTAATGTCTGTACTGATAAAGAGACAAACTCCTTGGCGCACGGCAGTGCCCTGTTCTGCAACCAGCGGTACTGAGTTAGCAGTTCTCTGGGGATGTATTTAAAAAAGTATTTTAAAAGGTATTAAAAAAAAAAAAAAAAAAAAAAAAAAAAAAGTACTGATTTACGATACCTGGATAGAAAAGAGGTGAGAAGAGTTGTTGGGAGAAGCATCATGTCCTGCTCGGATGAGGGAGACAAGTGAGATAGTTTTAAGGAGGGACCCGAATTTGGTGTAATTTTTCTCATTTCCCAGTCAGTACAGGTGGAGGGGTGGTTTTGCTGTTCGTATTTTTAGAATGGTTCGAGAAAGGAACCTACTGATTGCTCCCTCTGTCTCAAAACAAGAATGGCAAAACATGACACGACTTTCCTGATTCGGCGATACGGCAATGAAGGATTTCCTACGTGGGGAAATTATGGGTTTGGGATCCTATTCCCACAGCTCTTAGTGCCTTTTATCCTAAATTTCATGCGAAGTGGGTTGTTCAGTATTTGTTGTTCCATAGAAAACTAAGTAGTCTAGTCCTACCTGATTTTTCTTCACTTCCCTCCCAAGGTAAGAAACAACACCAGAATCTGAGATTACTTTTGCTGCATGGAGAGGCATGAATTCAGTTTACTGGATTCATTTCAAGCAAACCAAACTGTCCATTTTGCTGCCGTGGGAACTGATCTTTCTTAATATTTTGCAGGAGCGACCCAAAATCTAGTAGAAATTATATCAAATTTCCTATTACCAGCACTTACCAAGGTGGTCTGCAAGAAAATGTCCTTTGTGGTCTGAAGCGTCGTCCCTTTAAAAAAACCCTTGATGATTCATAAATGTATCTGGAAAACCCCTTTCATTATTAGAAATCAGGAAGGAGATGTCCCAGGGTGGGGAAAGTCTCATACACACACACACACACACATGTTTTTAATAAGCAAATTAGAAATACCCAGCAGCAGAACTGCACGACCTTGAGAGGTATCAGCCTCTTAATCTACACGCAGGGGGTTTGGGTTTTGTTTGTTTTTTTTTTTTAAGTCATTTTTTCTCAAGAGTTATTGCAGTTTTAACTAGATTGGACATGAGTGTTGATAGCATCACGGACTCTAATAAGACCAGAAAAGTGAAAATGAGAGAAAAACGGTTCTCTGTTTTGCGAACGATACGCTAATTAATTTCCCAAGCTATTACCAGGAAGTCATTAACATCGTTATATCATAATTAAAGTACATTGTGAATTTCAGGCTTGGTTTGTCGGTTTGTTTGATTGGGGTTTGGTTTGGTTTGGTTTGGTTTTTTTTCAATTTTTCTCCTGCTATCTACCCGTTGTGAAAACCCTGGAGGGAAAGAAGGGGATCAAGCTGCTACACAAGTTTCATACTCAAGGTCTCGTATTGTCTGGCCTCGACTTTTTTGCATAAACATTCATTTACGTGAACAGAAAGAAACATACCCTTAATGTTAACACCCAAACCCATTTTAATTGTCTACATCATCATGGTGTTAAGTTCTTCAAGAGAGCGTGTTTCCCTTATAGAGGTTATTAATATTTCTAAGACAACCTCGTGTATGAATAAAGGGAGTATTAACCATTGATATAATAATATAATAAAATAATTACCCATTCAACCATAAATTAAATTATTTATTTCATCCAGTTGGAACCGAATGCTCATCTCAGACCTTCTAAACTCCGAGCCTGGAGGTGTCCAGTGGTCCATCCTTCTCACCAAGGACCCAAGTGATGATCCCATCTCCAGTATTCAGCCATGATATTGTCCCCTGAGATCCAAAGTTCAGATGGAAATGAGCCAAGAGTGGCTGTTTTTCACCCCGGTGTTCAGCTTTGCTCAGCTCTGCAGGCAGCTTTGGTTGGGATGAATTGCACCAAGTCCATTCAGTGCCTCATCATTTTGTAAAAGTCCTTCTGCTTCCACGTGTCAAGTTAGCGTTTGAAAGACCTAGAGCTTCATATTCAGAGGCATCATTCCCAGACCCATCAAAGAAAGACAGCTGCCTCTACTCAGCACTCAGACAGCCCCGGAGAGCCAGGACCACATTTTACCTGGATTTACCAGCAGGAGAAAACTCGTTGCAAAACGCTGGAACAGCACGCTGCTGACTCAGAGTGAATATCTTTCATCAAGGCACCTGTGTGGCCTGAAACTGCTTAGTCTACAGAGAAAAAAAAAAAATATATAGCTGCTCTTGTTGGAGTGGAGGTTGTGACAAGCTGGCAGCCTCAGAAAGGTACGTATTTAAAGTAGAATATATTTAATATACTTGGGTATATACAGAGCTTTGGGGAGAGAGAATGTCGGGCCTCTTCATTTTGTGGTTGGGTGTGTTTGCATATCAGCACATACATATCCCAATTACTGCTAGGAAACCACTGGCTCCCTACCAGAAAAGAAATTTCAGGATTTTACATTTTTCTTGTGCCAAATTGGGTCAAGAATACAAAATAAAGAAAACTCCTGTGGATCAGGAATCCTCCAGAGCTTCAGAAGGAGGTGGGATCAAACTGAATTTTCATTTCTAACTGGTTTTCCCCTCTCAGCTTGTAACAAAATCTTTGTATTCTGTTTACATGTATATTTTCCTTCCTTTTCTTCTTCTTCTTGCTTCATTGACAAAACACGCAGTCGTTTCAGCCCTGCAAATGGAGCTTTTATGTTTTCTCTGGCCACAGCTCCACTGGGTGTTGCAGCATATTAAAAAAAAAAAATCTTGCCCAACATTTTTCACAATGAAAATACTGTTTTTTGTTTTTTTTTTTTCCCCCACCTGCTGACAGATCGACACGTTCTTCCTGCACAGACAGGTTCTGCCTGGGGATACTTCACCCAGCTCAATCCCAGGGTTGCTAGTAACATTTTCACAGCTTTTTAACATAAAGGTAGGCACGCATGTTACTGGAACAGAAGCTCTATTCCTTGTGCTGCACCATATACTCAAGTTGATATATTTAATGCAGGTAGTCATTACAATTACTTCATTGTAACTAGCTTATGTGGATGATAAACTCTATATATGGCGGTAGTTAGAGTTTCACTGGAATTAAGTCATGCAACAAGCCTTATCTTTAGCTAGAAGAGCTGATGAAAGCATTTATCACCCGCGATAAGTCTGCTGAGCAAAGCAGAGATTTTCTTGAGTTTCATGGCAACATCTCTCTCCTTGTAAGGGGAAATGCTATCCCATACTACGTATACACCCAATCAGTTAATTCTGTCTTCTGTGAAAGGTAGCAGCTTTTAAAAATTAATCCATCCAACATTTTAATCTCATGTGCGGATGCAAATTAGACTTTAATTGCTCACCAGCTAAACTGATCATTGAGATACCCATCAAATTGGATGTACCGGGGAGGTGCAAATGATTACAAAGTAGAGCTGTGCCTCATTTCTGTTAATGGGAGATGAAATATGCTTTAACAAAGTCATTTCTTGCCCATCAGTCCCCTGCAGGGGTCTGGCTGAGTCTTGCTCATTTAAACTCTTCCAGACTTCTTAATTCTTTTGAGTCCCAATGCATGAAATCACTTGTGCTGGGTTTCCTAGTTGTAGATGATCATCGGATCCCTGACATGACTATTCTTTTGGGTCATATAATAAGCAACAGCTCTGTTTTAGCCCAATAAATATAATCTACAGAAAATGTCCTGGGAGATCTGAGCGAGACCAGTATGATGTGTGAGAGAACAGCATCCCCCGTGTGATGGCCACGATCTGTGGTGCTCATGGAAGCAGATATCTTCCTGAACCCTTGACCTCTATTTCCAGCTGATGGTCTTCCAAGAGAGAAATGCCAAGGTGAGTGGAGCACAGAGACAACGTGAAGACAAGAGAGAGCAGCCAAAACTCGATTACCTGTTTATTATCCCTGCGAGTTGTTGAAATTGCTATAACACCAACCGTACTTTTTAAAGCCATTCTCCCAGCTGCCCAGCTATTGATTGGGGGTGAGGGGGTGTGTATGTGGGGGGGGTGAGGCTGCTGCACAGAGTTAAAAGCCAATATATTTAACATATGACACAAATCACCAGTGACAGCCTGCAGCCAGGTAGCTCCTTTCATCATAGCTTTCAAAGCAATTAACAAAGCGTGGTAAGTGAACAGCAAAGTCAAAAACTCAGGAGGGGTGAAAGCGTTTTGCAAAAGTCACGGCTTGGTCCAGGAGTGGAGGCAGAAGTAGCAGCCACCTTTTCGGACTAATATGGATTCATTTCAATTTATCTCCTAACCAACCATGGAGCCAAGCGCTACAGAAGAGCCCAGTGTTGGTTCAGGGCAGCAATGATCTATAAGCGTTACTTTGACATACACATCCTCACAAGGCACAGTTCCTCTCCTCATGTGTGTCGTGGTTTAACCCCAGTAGGCAGCTGAGCCCCAAACAGCCTCTCACTCACTCTCCCCACAGCGGGACGGAGGGGAGAGAATGGAAAGGGCAAAAGTGAGAAAGCTCATGAGTTGACATAAAGATTGTTTAATAGGTAAAGCAAAAGCTGCGCACACAAGCAGAGCAAAACAAGGAATTCATTCACCATTTCCCATCAACAGGCAGGTGTGCAGCCATCTCCAGGAAAGCCAGACTCCATCACAGCAACTTGGGAAGACAAATGTCACCACTCTGAATGTCCCTCTTTTCCTTTTTCTTCCCCCATCATCATATGCTGAGCATGATGTCGTATGGTGTGGGAAATCCCTTGGGTCAGTTGGGGTCAGCTGTCCCGGCTGTGTCCCCTCCCAACTCCTTGTGAGCCCCCAGCCCACTCTCTGGTGAGGTGGGGTTTTGACGCTGTGTGAGCATTGCTCAGAAATACTGAATACTCCCCTGAATTGATCAACACTGTTTTCAGCACAAATCCAAAACACAGGCCCGTATCAGCTACTATGAAGAAAATTAACTCTATCCCAGCCAAAACCAGCACAACGTGCACATAAAACAGAATCTTCACTGCATGGATAAACTTCCCAGAAGCCTGGACAATGCTGTAACAGGTGGGGAATGGCGTTTGCCTTCAGTCTGGAGGAAGATTTTACCAGCGCTTTAGCTAAATCCATGAGCAGGCTCTGTTTAATCCCCAGCAGATGGTAACTGCCTCTCACCACCGCCAAGGGACGTGAGCATTGCTAAAACTGGAAGGGAGAACAGGCAACTGGTCACAGGGTCATTCAACTTTAAAATGTCCGAGGACTGGGAGTTTTAAGCCATAGTCCCCAGAGAGAGCAGTAAAAAGGAAGTCCCATTACGTCAGATCCAGAGAATAGCAGAGTCAACACCCCTCCAGAACGCCTGTAGAGTGTTCCAGTTCATCAGTTCATTCAGAAGTAAAAACCGCACCCCTCTGGGATACAATTACAAAATATAAAGTATTGGTGTTGGTATTTTTTAAAAATTTTTGACAGCCTGTGTTTTTGTAAAGCTTTGTAACTCTGGTGTTGGTTTTGGACCTTTTAGCTGTTCCAACTTTAGCCTAACTGGAGTTTAAAATCATCAAAAAGCCACCGACACCATCAAAATACTCTGATGCTGTTGATGTGTTGGTTCTTAAAGTCAGTTTGAGATGGTCTGGGCATGATTCAGAGGACCCAGAGACAAGTGAGATGCCCTGGGGATCTCCCCTGTCCTCCGGGCACCAAGCCAGAGGAGGGTGATCCTCACTCATGTCAGCTTAACCTGTGTCTCACCTGCTCTTGGGAGTTAGGCTGAGGAACGTGAATCCCACCCCGGCAGCAACCAGACTTCCAACAAATCACCATGTTACTCATAAGCATTACGGGGCACATCTGTACTTTATACCACTGGCCAATACAGAAGGTGAGAATCCATATGGAATAAGTGTTATCTGGGGTGTCATTTTACCCAGGAAAAATCTCTAGCATGTAACAGCACTATTTTTTTCTGACCATATACCCTTAAAAAATGTGTGTGCTGGGTGGGTTTCCAGCAAATTCTTTTTCTACAGCGTGTGTACAAAGTTTATGTGAGTATCCTTTGCACTCAGAAAAATAAGAGAAAGGGGCAGCAGTGGAAATTACTCTGCCGATGTCCTGCACCACTTCTACCAAATATTAAGTTGTTTTTCTTTTATGATCCTAACAAAAAAGGGGATTTCCTAGGCGTATGCTACCACCACAGTCAACCACTGCATTTCCTGTGACACGTTCCAGAGCAGACAGCCGAGCTGGGTGTTAGATTTAGATATAAATGAATGATTGGGGCAGATGAGGATCAGTGAGTGGAAAATGAATTATTATTCAAAGCTGTGTTCATCAACAGCAGTCCTGAGTGACTGGGAGACAACACTCCTGGGAAGAGCGTGGGTTGAACCTGAAAATTGTGAAAGCCCCTTTCATGGTCAAAAGAGAGAAAGAATGTCACTGAATTGTTTGGAAATAAAACTTCAGAAATTAAGTGGTTGACAGGTTTTGCATCTGGTTTGGGGTAATAATAATTATGGCCACTTTTCATGGAAGGAAGATGCCAGAACCCTGTACATCTGGCTAGAAAATGAGTCCTTGACCTGCAACAAGTGAGGTCAGTATCACAGAAAGAGGCCCCAGAATCAGATGACTAGAATTACAGAATGATAGAATCATAAAATGGTTTGGTGTGGTGGTTGGAAGGGACCTTAGAGATCATCTAGTTCCAACCCTCCTGCCGTGGGCAGGGCCACCTTCCACTAAACCAGGCTGCTCAAAAGCCCATCCAGCTTGGTCTGAACCCTTCCAGTGACGGGGCATTTACATCTCCTCTGGGAAACCTGTCCCAGTGTCTCACCACCCTCACAGTAAGGAAATATCAGGGTAGGTTTCAATACACTGAAAACAGGTTCTGTACCAGATGTCAGGAAGGTTTAGGTAATAACCTCAGAACAAACTGATTCTTAAAGCTTTTCAAAGTGCTTTAACACTCAGCCCTAAACCAGGAGACCAGCCCTAAGCAGCATGCAGTACAACTGAGTTTACAAGTGCTAGGTTTCTGGCTTACAACTGCAAGGCGCTTTAGCCTAGAACTGACCTCACACTGCCTCGATTACTTGGTTTTCATGCTGCATTCGTTCACGTCCACAGCGTGAGCAAAGCAAGACCATACGGTCAGTACAGGACCTCAGTTTCCTAAAATTCTAGCCCAGATTATCTGCCACCCAGTTCCTCCTGCTCCCTTGGTTCTGCACGTGAGGGTGGGATTGTTCTTCTCCCTGCAATCCCACGAGAGGGATGTCGGCTGGAAAAGCGATCCTATCCCATTTTGCCATGGCCCCTTTGCATATTTCCTAGAGAAGAATAAAACGCCAATTAAAAAATATTTCAAGCCCTATTAAAACCAACTTACTAGCTTGCCGGGGGATAAAACCCAACACTAGATATATTTCATGGCCTGTGAAATACACAGCACTGTCCAGTGGGCACTTGAGGTCTGTTATACTGGCTCCTGTTTTGAATGAATCACCACCTGGTGCTATAGATTATCTTGGCTAATTACCCCCCCTTGACACGAAGCAGAGCCGTTGTTGCAATTTTATGACTCACAAACTGTGCTGGTAATAAGAATAATTCTGCCACTAAGCCTTAACTTTATATCTTAATTGGAGAGAATGCTGTTCGATAGAGAGATATGATTGGATGGGTGGGAGAAGAGATGCGAGGAAAAAACTGATACCGGTGAAAGCTTTCACAAACTCCTGACCCTGCCTAAGCTCCACAGTACAACAGAAAGAGCAGAATTCTTCTGAAATGAGTAGTATAATTTAGTATAGAGTTTGGGTGCACCATACATGGACTTTGGAAAATAAAAATGGACCTGGGCATTCATTTTTCTGCTTCCAAGCACCTCGGTCAGGAGTGTACTCACCATGAATTTGCCCTTTGCACAGGTGAAAGAAATGGCTACCCAAGGGGCTGCTCAATCTCCTGAGGTCCAAATCCAAACTCTGAAGCTACTTCCTCGCTGTTTGTAGGAGTAGCCATATCTCCTTTAGATGCCCTAGACAGGTGCATGAAATCCTGGAGGGTAAAACTGGACTTGAAATCGAGGTGCAGATTTCTCTTCATGTCACTGAACAAATGCTTTTCCATCTCTACCATTCTTCCACTGATCTGCCCCATCGTGATGCCTTGTTCGTCTCCTCTTCCTGAGTGTCATTGGGTGCTAAGATCTTTGAGGGGAACAAGATCCAGCACAAGAGGAGCCTGCTCTCTGCCAGATCTCCAGATGTTTCTGTCGCTGAGAGTTGAATCTGTGAAGGTTTCTCTGGACAAGGATGCATCACAAATACGGGAGAGGGGAAGGGTCCCTCATGGACCAACTGCAATGCAAATAGAGATTTTTTTTCTAATACATGAAGTCCAGTGCCTATGTTGGGACTTGTGAGAGCTGAAGAGTGAATCAAGCGTGATAAGGTTGCAACCTACTACAATCCACCTGTCCTTAGTCCATTTATCAGCGTCAAAACACTTTTTCTCCATGGTTTCAAGATTAGGGAACAGCAAGAGAGAAGGTGAAGCACTGAGGGCCCCTTATCAGCCTCTCATCACCACGCATGGCTATGCCAACTGCAGCCTGGGATCCTGTCATCCTGGATCAGTCTTGTCTAATTCTCCATCCTGAAGCCTTTCCTCCAGGAACCCTTTAAAGCTTTGTTTCCCATCATGCAAATAACAAGACAAAGGACTCTCCATGCTTTCATCTTCCTTTCCCTGGTATCAGTCTGCCTGCAAGCTGCACTCCTCCCTTATCAGCAGCAGATGCTTTTCTGAAAGATGCTGCTGCCCTTATCACAGGTTTCCCATTCACTGGCAGGTTTCCAAGGACAAGTTAGGAAGGGGCTCATAATTTTGTTGGCTTAGCCGAAATGTATACAATAATGGCTTGGAAATAAAAACTATAAGGAGGAGTTACTAACAGTCTTACACAGCTGTAACAATAAACCATTAGTCTGCCACTTAGCTCCACCGTATGTGAGTGTTGCTTGTGTAGACCTTAAGACAGCTTCAGCGGGCTACCTTATTCCTCCTGATATAAACCATTTTAATTGAATGTCTATCAAAATAAATGGATTAAAAGTGAGAAGTGAATCAAGGGAGAGAAGAAATAACAGGAGTTTCCGATTTTATTATTTTTTTTTTCCAATTAGAAAATCAATTATTGTTGGAAATCTTCAAATTCAGAAAGTGCCTAAAAACGGGAAGCACTGTCAGGGATGACCGCAAAGGAGAGGCACTAGCTCAAACTTTTCCTTGTTGTCAGACTAATCAAGGAGAGAATGGGACATGGAACAAAGAAGCTCTTGCAAGTTGGGGTCTAACAAAGTTTTCATAACGACTGTTCATGATGGTAACCCCTGTCCTTCTTAAAACAATTCCTTCTGACTCATGTGTGCCAGCACACCGGATCAGATGGCTGCTGAAGAATTCAATGCAGGCTCAGTTCACCTATAAGCCCAGGTACACAATATTGCAATGCCTCCTCTCCTCACCCTTCCCATCCCCAAGTCATTGACAGATTAATCCATGGCTGCCTGAAGGTTGTACATGGGATGTTCGATGCATAAACCTGGGATCTTCATTCCACACAGCAAGTAGAGATAATTTATACATCCTAACCCAGAATAATTTAAGCACTTAATGTTTGGGATGAAAGAGGACGGGAAAACATTCTAGAAATCAGATAGATTAAAAGATCAGAGGAGATTCCCATGTTTTGTTACGTGGTTCATGGCCTCAACTCCACTGATTTACAGACTGCAATAACAGAGACAATAGTAATAGTAATAGTAATAGTAATAGTAATAGTAATAGTAATATCAGTCAAGACAGTTAGCTCAGGTGGAGACCCTACTCTGTAGATACTTGATGTAGGGAAGAGGAATTCCAACCAAAGCACCAAGAACCAGCTACACTGTGGTTTCTGTTGTTAACACCATGGTGGCTCGTTCTCTCTCAGAAACACAACATTCATCAACAGATTTTTTTTAATATTTTTTTTTCATATTTACTGCCATACCTGAATGAGTGAAGATCTACTGGGAGTAGCAACTGCCACAAGTTCACATCCTTCCACACTGGAGATTTGTGGCTGTACTGGTGTCAATCATGCAATGACCACCACAGCAGTGACAGACCCATGTAGTGTGGACTCAACCCCCATCGGTTTGCGCATGGGCCTGGCAAGAAGTTGAGAGTCTTTAGAGAAGGGTTGCTGAGGAACTCTGCAATGTCTAATTGTGGGATTTAAGCATTTCAGAGCTCTGTTTTCTCAGTAGGCATGGTTTGCCTTGGTACAGCTGGAGTAGTGCTCTACACCAGCCCTCTACAACATCTATTCTTAGCTCTGTGTGTGAAGCAGCTACTGAGCTACCATAAAAACCAGCCAGGTGATGTAAAGAAACTAGGAGTCACTTTTACTTAGTCAGCTGGGCTAAAACCTGTGGCAGATACTCCAGAGTGAGCTCTCTGCAGTGGGAGAAGAAACCGCATGGCTGTGAGAAGTCACTGTAGGAATCCTGAGAGCTGTAAAGTGATGCCCCTGGACCCTTGACAGCTCTAGACAAGAATGTCTTTTAAAAAAATTCAGAAAAGGATTGTGAAAGTACAGAAACAGAGAGAAATTGCTGTCTCCTGTTCACTGGTTAGTACTCAGCCTACTGGATTGTCTTTCTACATTTATTCCATGCTCAACTCAAAATTATCTTTGCTTATCTGGTACATGTTGATCGTGCTTTATTATTCTGGGTTTAGTAGTCTAAAATGTAACTTACTCATGGAATTTTTCTGCTGATATAACTGTGAAAAATTTCTACTTAAGTAGCAATAGGTTCATGGCGTGGATCTGGGCACCCAAAGGCAGAACTACTCCAAAAAGCCAAAAGTAAAGGGCAATAAATAAATGTACAGGACAAAAACGACACAAGGAAAATCAAGACAGAGCCGCTTGAGGAGTATCTTGTGTAACATCCCCAGTGTCACAGGGACAAGTTAACTGGTGTCCGTAAGGGGCTCTGATGTGTTAAAGACGAGCTCCCTCACAGGTTCAAGCATCAGTAAAGAGAGGCCGTGACGCCCCTTACATAGAGGAATGTACAAAACCAAAACTGAAATTCAATATTCTTGATCCGTAGGAAATTCCAGTTTCCTAAGGGAAGGAAAATTTGTTTCAGAATGAAAAGTAGACATTTTCAGAGCTGCTGTCACAAGGGAGAACTCCATATGCTGCCACAGCCTACTCTTCCCTCATGCATTTTCAAACCTAAGCTGAAGAACCAGACCTCGCAGGACTTCACAAGCTCCCTGCCTTGGCCTCTTCAGCGTTTCCCAGAGCTTCCAGTTCCTCAAGGGACCATGGAGAGTCTTCGGAGATTAAGGACCAATCTCTCCAACTCCCATCTGCACTACAGAAATATCAACATATTGAAAACCTCAATACAAGTCATCAAAAGGGCAACGAGACTTTTGTAAAAAGTGAAAAGGCTTTATTTTTGTATTTATGACACGGGAACTTTAACCGGGCCTTACTCCAGTCTCTGCTAAGCACTTCCTGCAGACAGGATTTTGTTTGAACCTCTTATAAAAATGAATTCACACCAGGGTTGTCTATTAATGTTGTTCAAGCATCTCAAAGGCTGACATTTCCCTTTTGAATGTTCTTGGCAGCATTATCATTCCCCTAACAGAATGTTTTCATCTGATGAATAGGGAACATTATTTCAGGTTTGCAATGCTATCCGAGTATGGAAAGTGTTCATACATGGCCTCATACAAAGAGCAGGAAAGCGAGTGAAATGACTCTGGTCGACTTCAGAGCGCTTTGATCCAAGCCTTGAATCTAATAGCTATAATTGGGGATAATCAAAATGTGTCTTTTGTTATTGGACAGGATATGTAGAAGCTTTAAAAAATTCTGCTTCTAGAAAATAGTAGGTGTTTCCTATGCTTCTTTAATTAATACCTTGATTTATTGACAGAAGTGTAGTAGAAAAAGCCTTCTCCATAAGATAGAGAATTGAAACCCGAGCTTAAGATTTGCAAGATGATTTAAAGGCACTAGAACTTGGTGAATCAGATATTCTGGGTATTGCTTGCTTTGGCCATATTCCCTTATGCCCATATGTCTTCATTCAGTCGCACGTTCAGGACTTTAAATGAGTATTTCATGTGTGGCTGACATATTTTCAGAGAAAGTTGCCAGCAAAACTTTCTCTTAAGTTGTCATAAAGTACTTTTTTTTTTTTTTTTTTTTTTTTACTGTGCTACATGGTGCCAGAAAGGCAACAGAATTAACTGTCATATTTTATTAAAAGCCCCTCCTGGCATATGTCCAGTACCAGAGGAAAAATGTAAGACAGCAAAAGAAGCGTTGGTAGAAGATTTGTGGTTTTCTTAGTTGGATTTTGTTGTTGTTTTGTAGTTTAAAAAAAAAAAAAAAGATCTTCTTGTGGAGGTGGAACTCATCTCTGTCTAAACCAAATCTGTAGAAAATGAAGACTTTTCCCATTCCTGGGTTAATGTTGTCAATCATCTAAAGTACAACTAAAGGTTGACTTCATTGAACGGACGATGGGTGTGATTCTATTGTCTGGAGATACAGAAATGGAGAAGTGGCCTCGAAAGGAAACGACGGATCTTTGTGAAAGATTACGGAGTCTGGCAACATCCTTCTGAACATGGGCATCCCATCATAATCTCTGACAACCTACCGCCACTCAGACCCTGACTGAATCTATTACAGGATGACAGCAGCTCCCTCACAATCCATAACTGATTTCTACCCTGAACCTGATCCTCCACCTCCATGTACCCTCCATGTTTCATAGTTTATTAATGTCTTTGTTGAGCGGGATGATTCATCCCAGAGGATGGCATCCGTTTGAGAATAGATATATCAAAACAAGGTGCAAGCTGTGTAAGAACCGGTTGAACAGCACACGGAACAGGAGTCAAGAAAAATCAATAGGTTATTGAAATTGTAATTGGAGGAACTTATTTGTTTTTAATAATAATGTTATAAATCAAAAGGCCCAGCCTGAGAGATGGCTATCAGACAGGAGGGAAGGAGTAAAAATCAATTCTTGTAGTGACTTGATTCGCAAGTCACGCATGGTCACAGTTCAGTCATAATCCTTTCCTCATAAATTAATGCTTTTATCACTCCCAGGAGTGAGAGGGATGAAGACTGTACTGGCCCTGGTGGAGAGGGAGTCGCGAGTAATGATGAAGTGGGGATTTATAGATGAAATAGAGCAATATTGTTTGGTTTTGTTAGACAAGAGGAGAAGGCTGACTCACTTAAAGGATAATGATCCCTTCGGGCCTCGTGGGGATATACAGATTGCAATGATGGGTTGAGAGCTTCGAACTAGCCACTGCAGAGAGAGGCAGCAGGGAGGCTGCAGTCATTCACACAGCTTACTCAGTGATAACTGGGAGTCCATGCCACGCTAAAGGAGAGACCATCAGCTCCCTACTGACAGGGTATGAAGAGGAACACTATCCTATGGGGATCTGGAAATCCGCTTCTGATTCTCCATGAGAGCACAGAGGAAAACGGGAGGTCTCCCATCTCCACATAAGCAGCAGGGGGGATGTTGGCTGCTCAAACATGATGCCAAAATAAACACGGAGGAAAAGTTGTTAATCACGGAGTAGAGCATGCAGAATTTCCTACCCATCTGGGCTTGGGAGCTTTTGAAATGTTTCTTCTCACGCTGAGAGCATGGCTCGGGTCAGTGAGCCCACAGAGCTGTGAGCCAGCATGGATGCAGGTCATGGAGATGCCCCCTGCGCAGGATGCTCTGACTGCCTGATCACTTGCTAACGCCGGGGTAGTTCCCATCTGAGATGTTTCCTAGATGATGAAGGAGTCAGTCTCTGGCGACATCTACTCAGTTGCAGGCACTGGTGAATTAGGAAATGGTCTGGAGGAGTAGGTCTACATGATTTTTATGATAGGGCCAGTCTGACCTAGAAGTCCAGATTTTTCCCAGTATCTGTGTTGGTTTTGCTCAGCCATGCCCTCCAAAGCTTTCTTCCTCAGGGGCAAGGATCAGTTAAATACATCTTCTTACTCAGTTACCTGCCTATAACTATGCTACCCTCACGTGATCCGGTCACCTTGGGATTCCTTCATACGGGAGCGTAGGTTAAGCAGCGTTTCTTTCTTCTCATCCTAAAATAGGCACCTACAAAGGTCTTTGGCTCTTCTGGGAGCTGCCATGTGAGGATATCTCCACTGCAAACACCAAAAGGATGAGGTCTAATTTTCTAATGTTAGACATCCTCAGGATGCTCCAACTGAGCTGGCTCTCCCAGGGAGTATTTTGCAATCACTGCAGGGAAACCCTCAAAGGGCCTGATTTATCTCAGCTATGCTGGCACATCACACCCAAAGAAACACCAACAGAATTATCTGTTTTCTATTAGCTCTTATGTTTGTGAACACTCATATTCAAACAAACGAGTCCCTACACCACAGCCAGGCTGGCAGCCTACAACTAAGAGAGAAAGCACATAAGTCATGAGCAAATCCCTTGGTCTTTGTTGAGCCTTTTGCTGATGCAGAGAAATTTTTGGCTCCTTTGCCAGCAGCTGTTTCCCAGCAGGATAATCTGAGCTCCTTTTCAGTGAGCAAATTCAGAGGAAGAGACCCATCTGACACCAAGCTACAGCAAATAACCCATCAGTTGTTTCCGTTTGAAGGCTGCATCACTGAAGGTCTGCAGAGGACGGTTCTGGCAGAGCCACAAGGTGACAAGCATGTCAGATAAGGGCAGGCACATCAACTTTGTTCTTTCTTCAGATGGCAGGTTGCCCAGCAGCTGGACAGAATTGCTATGAGGGCTTAACTCCCTCCTGCTTTGTAGGCAGCAGAAAAATAAGACCTGATGCAGCTTGGCACCCAATGAAGGATTTGTGGGCTGTGCAGTTCCTTCACCTCCTGGCACGTCAGCCTCTGAAATTCAGGGAGACACCAAGCCCCAGGGTCAGTTGTTGGGGTTTTTTTTCAGCTATCTTCAGCACTCTCAATGAATCATTCCCCACTGACCTTCCCGGCCTTGGCTCACCTTCCACAGCCCAATGACACTAATAAATGTCTCTGAGTAAAAAAAAAAAAAAAAAAAAAAAAAAAAAAAGACCATCTCATATGTAGGCTCCAGTTTCTAGATGCTGGTTCATCTCTCACAGCAGCCCATGGCTGTGTCTGATGGGGAACAACATCCGCAGGGCAGTTTGAACCCCAGAATTTGTATCTTTCTAACTTCCTAGTAAATAGATTAGAAGAAAAATGATTCTTGTTTTAATTGCAAAAATTTCAAGATGCTGCTGCAACGTCCTTCAAAAATAAAAAGCGGAGGAATTGGGACAGAGGTAAAATGACAGAAGATGAGCATCTCTTCGTGCAATTTGATGCTGTTCACAGCACAAGAGCCTTGAAAATGAGTTAAAAGCGGTGCTGCCTGCAAGGACCAATATCATAAGACCCTGTGGAAACCCAGCTGGCAAAATCAAATCCCATGTTTGACCCTTAAGCCCCTTTTAATTCATTTTGCACTTGCAAATGTTTCCTAACAGCTGAAAGTCCACACTCTGGTCTCACATCGCTCAGTTCAAACCCCAGATACGGTGAAGGAAGAATTTCCCCAACTGACATTATTTTAATGGATATCTTTAGCGCTGCAGATTCCAGCTCCCAGGATGCTTTCACTCCTTGTAAAGGATGCTTTGGGAACCAAATCATGCAAAAATGCCTGCAGTGCTAGTGCCTATATGTTGGGTAACATGAACACCCTGATCGATAACTAGCCCAGATGTGGATATCAACTCTAAACGTAGGAACTTGGTCATTTATTTTGTCCAGTGCAGCTCCCAAAAAGTACTTTTTTTGCCCTAATCCACCATACAGAGTGAGCTGCAGCTGAATTATTTATTGACTTAAAACTGGGCAATAAGTAGCCTGTTTGCTTCCAGGTTTAATCTCATAGCCCACATTTGTGTTTATACACCTGCTCATATCAGGGTTTTGGGTAGGACCCATTCAATCAAAGAGCTGGTCCTGGAGGAGGATGGTTCCGAGGACAGGAGAATGGCCATTTAAATTTGCAGCAGAAAGCCTTTCAAGGACATAAGGGAAAGAGTCAAATCAGTAATGTCCTAGAAACTTCTCTCAGGGCTTAACACAAGTTTCATGGGTTGGCAGCACAGTTAGATGTATTGTACCTGCAGAGAGACCTGGGCAGGCTGGAGCCATGGGCTGAGCCCAACCGGGGGAGTTTCACTGAGGGCAAGTGCTGGGGGCTGCCCTTGGGCCACAACAACCCCCAGGGGGGCTCCAGGCCTGGGGAGGAGTGGCTGGAGAGCTGCCGGTCAGAGAGGGACTGGGGGGTGAGAATGAGCCAGAGTGTGCCCAGGGGGCCAAGGAGGGCAACGGCATCCTGGCTGGTGTCAGCACTGGCGTGGCCAGCAGGGACAGGGAAGGGATCTGAGCCCTGGGCTCGGCACTGGGGAGGCCGCCCCTCGCTGAGTGGGTTCAGTTTTGGGCCCCTCACCCCAAAAAGGCCATTGAATGACTCGAGCGTGGCCAGAGAAGGGCAACGGAGCTGGGGCAGGGTCTGGAGCACAGGTCTGCTGGGGAGCGGCTGGGGGAACTGGGGGGGTTCAGTCTGGAGAAGAGGAGGCTGAGGGGAGACCTCCTGGCCCTCGGCAACTCCCTGCCAGGAGGGGGCAGAGAGGGGGGATGAGTCTCTGGAGCCAAGGAGCCAGCGCCAGGCCCCGAGGGAATGGCCTCAAGCTGCCCAGGGCAGGGTCAGGCTGGCTCTGAGGAAGGATTTCTGTGCAGAAGGGGCTGTTGGGCGTTGGAATGGGCTGCCCAGGGCAGGGGGGAGTCCCCGGGATCCCTGGAGGGGTTGAAGAGTCGGGCTGAGCCAGCGCTGAGGGGTCTGGGGGAGTTGGGAACGGTCAGTGCTGGGTCAATGGTTGGACTGGAGGAGCTTCCAGGTCCTTTCCAACCGAGATGATTCCGTGATTCTGTAAGGCACACGTTTGGGGTATCAAATAATGAACTGTGAATGGGTGATGGAACTATTGCAGGGATTAAATGTCCATTTACCACAGCCCTCTTGAACCTGGGATCAGTGATCTCGGGATCAGTTGCCATGACTTTGTGAACAACCAGTAGAGCACAGCCCAGGAACAATCTTTCAAGGAGATGTTGTGCATCGAGGGTAGGGGTAAGATACACTTAAGGATAGGGGAGTTTGCCTTTTTTTGTAACAGAGTTCCTTGCTTGGAGTTAAAAAAAAGCTGATTCAATCAGCAATTTTGTACTAATGCCATAAGAACATTGCCATCTCTCATGGTTTTTATTACATTTCATGACTTTATCATGAGTCTTGCATTATTTATTATTTTTTTCTTAACGTTCTAGGTACAGATTTTGAGTCTAACTTTGTTTAATACACAGTGTGAGATTTCCTAGCTGTAAAAAAAAAAAAAAAACCAAAAAAAAAAAACCACAAAACAAAACAAAAAAAACCACACCCCAAAGCTTTAAAATATAAGACCTCCAAAGCTGGATGTCAGATAAAAACCACTCGAAGGCTATTCCACTGTTGTAGCTTTTATTTATTTGCTCTACACCATGATTTTCCAGCCTGACCCAGGATTATAAGAGTGTTTTTCAGATTGTGTATGGCAGCAGGTTATGTTCTAGCTTCAAGGACTTTAGGTTTGTGAAAGCAGTTCGGTAAATTTGACAGGCCCCCTCATCCTTAGCAGGGAAAGAGAGCTGAATAATAATAATTAAAAAAAAAAAAAACCAAAAAAAAAACCCACAGACCGATGCCAGCTCTGCTATCCAGTCGGAAAAAAAAAAAAATAAAATAAAAAGGACTCACTGTAATTAGGAACTAGTAAAATACTTTTTGCTGGGTCCTACTAAGATGAAATGTCAAGTTCGGAGGAAAAAAAACCAATTTTTTTGGTATTCTGGACTGCAGCTCTCTCCAGATCTTGGCAGTTATTTCAGGAGAGCACGAGGTTCTCGCACAGGGCAAAATTCTCCAAATTTCTGTGGTTTCGGGTATTCCCTGGGTCCCGCACGGCTCCCTCTGGCACGAGCAGGAGGCAGAGCATTTCTGCGTCTCACCTGGACACACCACTACAACTCCAAAGTCCCGGGAGGAGAGGAAGGACTTCATGGTGAAGGAGATTTTTCGCTTGTTTGGAAAGGAAATCCCGAATGCGTTGAAGGGAGTGGCAAAAATCCCGACAGTTTTAGTAAGGCCCTAAATTCAAACCTGGTTTTTAACCGCGTTAAGAGTAGGGGTTTGATTTTTTTTTTTTTACTACATTAAAGAGTAGGAACAGAAATAGTGGTAGGTATAGAGATATGTGCGCGCAGATAGTGTTGGTGGGTACGTACGTCAGCTGGAGGTGGATGCATCTTAATCACGTATTTATACCATTTGTAAAGATATACAATACTTTCTTTTTTTATATATTTTATTTTATTTTATTTTATTTTATTTTATTTTATTTTATTTTATTTTATTTTATTTTAATTTTTTCATTTCTATATTTATATTTTATTTATTTTATATTTTATTTTTATATTTTATTTAATTTGAATTTTGTTATTTTATGATTTTATTTTATTTTTATTATTTTTATTATTTTTATTGTATTATTTTATTTCCTTTTCATTTTAATATTTTATTTTATTTTTATTTTATTATTTTTATTTTGTTATTTAATTTTATTTTTATTTTTTATTTAATTTTATTTTCATTATTTTATCTTATTTTATTTTATTTGCCAGCAGACCCCAGCAACCACCTGGGATACCTTAATGCCATGATTGCTCCAGACACAACCAGATAATCTCTCTACAACCCAGTAGGATACAAACCCTTTTAAAGCTTTATCTATATCCCACAGAAACCAGGAACAAAACTCTCATGATCTTCAAACAGAGCATGATCCAGTTCTGTTAATCAGGGATCTAGTCTGGAGGGGCCTGGCTCTTCTCTGAGCTGAGGTTAGTTTGGTGCAGAAATGAGAATCTCATTTTGCTGCAGAGGACAGAATAATTTAACCTGAATATGACAACAACCACAAGTCCCACACAGCATTAATGACACATCTGTCCACATCAGGAACACCCTCCCGACAACTCGCGGGTTTAAAGGCTGCAGGAGCTGTTGGTATTTTTTCGGTTGTGCTAGTAAGAGGAAAAGCATTTCCAGCTGATGGCTCCGTTCACATGAGGCCAAAGAATCTACTCAGAGCCGCAGAGAGCAGAGTCTGCAAGCTACAAAATATTTCCCTGGTTTTCATATTTGTGATACTTTCCAGGATAATAGCCACGATGGCCCTCAGTTAATAGCAGTAATGACACTCGTCACAGGTGTTTCTACTTAAATACTCATTAACATTCTAATTTTGCTTGTTTTGGCTTCATATTTCCATCCTGTAGTGGGCAGCAGGGAGAGAAGAAAGGGATTTCAGAGAGCATCTCTGTGGTTCCCGCCCTGACTGAGGGGCTGCTGGGCTTTCCTGCTCGGGAAAACATTTGCGGTCCAGCCTTTGTGCCTTTGGTCTGGGATGAAAACGCTGCTCCAGAACTGCAGGGTCTAGATGTCATTAACATTTTTTTGCAGCCAGTGGTTGCAGTGAATAAAGACCACGGGATGGCTGTACACGTTCTGACTTGGATGAGGCGAGGAACCGATGTCTGAGCAGGGAGTAAATCCGAGAGACGGAATGTTTCCTTTTCTGTACGCAAAAGCCTGGGGAGGTAACATGACCATGAGTTACCTGTGCTGAGCGTTCACAGCACGGCCCTTCCCACGCGTGACGTATCCAGGACAAAGCCTAGTCACTCCTGGTAGCTGGAATTGTCAGTTGTCACAACCTGGATGGAAGCCCAGAGAGTCGCAATGGTTCTGTGATCCCCTCGGGTTAAATTAAGGTGAAATGAGACCAAATGAGTGGTTAAAATATTTTATTTGTGATAGATAATGAATTAAAAGATAGGTAATGAATGGGAAGGGAAGGGAAGGGAAGGGAAGGGAAGGGAAGG
>NW_020799095.1:152276526-152284475 GCF_003259725.1 Athene cunicularia
GGAAAGGAAAGGAAAGGAAAGGAAAGGAAAGGAAAGGAAAGGAAAGGAAAGGAAAGGAAAGGAAAGGAAAGGAAAGGAAAGGAAAGGAAAGGAAAGGAAAGGAAAGGAAAGGAAAGGAAAGGAAAGGAAAGGAAAGGAAAGGAAAGGAAAGGAAAGGAAAGGAAAGGAAAGGAAAGGAAAGGAAAGGAAAGGAAAGGAAAGGAAAGGAAAGGAAAGGAAAGGAAAGGAAAGGAAAGGAAAGGAAAGGAAAGGAAAGGAAAGGAAAGGAAAGGAAAGGAAAGGAAAGGAAAGGAAAGGAAAGGAAAGGAAAGGAAAGGAAAGGAAAGGAAAGGAAAGGAAAGGAAAGGAAAGGAAAGGAAAGGAAAGGAAAGGAAAGGAAAGGAAAGGAAAGGAAAGGAAAGGAAAGGAAAGGAAAGGAAAGGAAAGGAAAGGAAAGGAAAGGAAAGGAAAGGAAAGGAAAGGAAAGGAAAGGAAAGGAAAGGAAAGGAAAGGAAAGGAAAGGAAAGGAAAGGAAAGGAAAGGAAAGGAAAGGAAAGGAAAGGAAAGGAAAGGAAAGGAAAGGAAAGGAAAGGAAAGGAAAGGAAAGGAAAGGAAAGGAAAGGAAAGGAAAGGAAAGGAAAGGAAAGGAAAGGAAAGGAAAGGAAAGGAAAGGAAAGGAAAGGAAAGGAAAGGAAAGGAAAGGAAAGGAAAGGAAAGGAAAGGAAAGGAAAGGAAAGGAAAGGAAAGGAAAGGAAAGGAAAGGAAAGGAAAGGAAAGGAAAGGAAAGGAAAGGAAAGGAAAGGAAAGGAAAGGAAAGGAAAGGAAAGGAAAGGAAAGGAAAGGAAAGGAAAGGAAAGGAAAGGAAAGGAAAGGAAAGGAAAGGAAAGGAAAGGAAAGGAAAGGAAAGGAAAGGAAAGGAAAGGAAAGGAAAGGAAAGGAAAGGAAAGGAAAGGAAAGGAAAGGAAAGGAAAGGAAAGGAAAGGAAAGGAAAGGAAAGGAAAGGAAAGGAAAGGAAAGGAAAGGAAAGGAAAGGAAAGGAAAGGAAAGGAAAGGAAAGGAAAGGAAAGGAAAGGAAAGGAAAGGAAAGGAAAGGGAAAAGTAGTCAAATAAATCCAGTTCACCACTCCTGGATCCAGCGTTGTCTCAGGTCTGGTAACCTTGGGTGGTGGATGCACACCCAGCCAAGTTTCTGTTGCCTTTTATCTTCATCTTATCAGCTGATTAGCATACTAGACAAGGAGGGGCAGATATTCCACAGACTCATTTCCATGAGAGATGAGGAAAAAAGGTGGAGCATAGGTTCTGCACATGCATCGAGGAGGGAAATGGGGTGCACCACTAGCTGTCCAATTGAGTCGATGATCGTACTCACTCTGCCCACTTTTGGCTTTTCCTCTGTTCCAACAGGTATTTGCTGACTTCATGTTTCTTGAGCAATCATCTGGCTTCGGGGGCAGAAATGCTCACTTGTTATCAGGCCTTGTCACCTCTTTGGGCTTACACAATGCAGCCAATGACTAGTGGTCCTTGCGACTGATGAGAAACATTTGGTTTCACTCGGTCCACATTTCCCCCCTCTGAGGCTTATCTAAGGAGTCTGTCAATGCAACAGCAAGCGAGTGGGGGGTGCATCCTTTGATACACCCCCGCTTCCTCGGGTGGCATTCCCTAGACTAATCACAAAGGCCACAGCTTGTCCCTGAGGTTTTCTGTGTGGATGAATGTTTGAGGCATTACTTCCTTTCTTTACGTGACTTTACATAGGGGTAGGGCCTGCTCCAAAACCCAGCTATGAAGGTTAAGTTCCCCCATCCACTCTCTGAAGCCTTAACATGGATTTTTCTTACTATTTCACTACAATTCTGCCTATCATACAGAAAGAAAAAGATTCAGGGCTTCCACTTTCCATGACTCACATGTTTTAAAGAAATCAATCAAGTAGGTTTACTGTAACCCCCCTGGTTACTGCTCTGCAGCAAAATAGTGGAAAAGGACACATAAGCACTCCACAGTCTGTTTCAGCACTCGGAGTGGTTTAGCGGGGCTGGTGCAAGTAGCGTTGGCTGCTAGAGATGGAGCACATACAGTGATCCATCAGCTTCAGGTGCAGAAGCATCCATGAGAGTGAAAACATCTCCAGTATATTGAAAATAATACCTTCGACTTGTTTCCAGGCTATGTGTGTATTTGGGCCGTTGTTCAGGGTCTCTCAGTCCCTTAACAACAGAGATGAGAATAGGACAATCTCACCCCCTTTTCTAGTCCAGCCCACTTCCCTGCTCTCGTAGCTACAGGGGTGCCCCAGCTCCCTCAGCCCCATGGCACAGATTTCCCAATCACTAATTGAGATTCCCAGCAACAACATCTCCTGCTCATTCCACATTCAGCAGGAGTCTCTCCCTTTCAAAACTCATTAGTGGCATTTATCCTCATTTAAATGAGAAGAAGCCACATAGGTAAGATATACAGATGGCATATTGTCTGTGGAGAATCGTTAGAACTTGGAGAAGGTTTTTAAAAATAAAAAATAAAAAGGAAGAAGAATAGAATGATGAGGAGATAAAAACTCCCACAGCAAATTATCTGTGGGAGAAAGAAAAGATAAAGGTCTGCTGGAAAGCCGGGCTGGCTATTGGGAAGGAGTCAGGCAATCTCCGAAGAAGCAGAGGGGAATCTGTAGGGAGTATTTCACCTCTCAAACTGACAAAAAAAAAAAAAAAAAAAAAAAAAAAAAAAAAGGAGAAAGCAGAACGAAGCAATTAAAGAGATAGGCAAACAAGAGTAAGTTGATGAGCTGGTGAACAGGAGACCTATGGAAAAGGTGTGATGCTCAAGCAGGGGTTATTTCTAGATATGAGACGTAGAAGTGTTCTCCAGAGCTCAAATCCTGCGGTTTTGGGCACAACCTGGCTCAATGTCAAAGCAAGGTCAGGAGATGCACCGGCCCGTTCCCCTCTGCAGGCAGGGCCAAGGACTATGGACCATTGTCCAAGGGATGCTCTTCCGTTACCAGGGACCTTCTCATTTGCAGCATAGATACACTCGTGCCACGTTTCTTTGTATTTCTTGCTCCATCTTTGCCTTTTACACTAATTTTTCTTTTCTTTTCTGTGTGTTTAACCCCATTGGCTCTCCCTGAAGTGGATAAAGAGCACAGTCATTTTCAGCATTTGCTTTTGGAGGATATCTCTGCCCACTGCTCATATGTACCTGAATCGCATGATATGACTCAGTCAGGTAACAAAGATATGACAAAACAAATGAGGAAGTAGCAGCGAATTTTACATCAATATTAGCTTACCCAAAACAGCTTCCTTAGCCCTAACATCTGTGTCATGTTCCAGGCTACTGTTAATGTTCCTGTATTTTTTTAAGGTCTTGAAAGTCCAATGTGATTATTTCTAGAGAAATCAGTCCGGACAGCCTCAGTTCTGCTGCCAAGTTGATAATTTCTGCCTAACATAGAAGGTATTGATACCCAGTGTTGGGACAGGTTTGACGTCTCTGAGTTGCTTGGCTGCTATTACAGTCACAGGAGATCTAGCCAACACAGTAAATGGAGCAAACGGCACAAATCATCCGGAGAAACATTGACAATTATTGTAGCATAAAGGGATTGTGCCTTAAACTTCACTCTTGATAATGCCCAGGGACCACAGAGAGAGATTTTCACAGATATAGATGTCTACAGTGGAGAAATTCATATTCAGGTCAAAGAAATCTGACCTTAGGCTGTCTCGTCATCTATAGAGAGAAAAGTCATAGCAGAAGTCAGCTTCTGCAACAAGTGAGATGAACTGCCTCTCAAAACATCTGGGTGTTTCTGCCCTATGGCCTCCAGGGAAGCCGATAGCCTGGCTGAAGACCAGCTCCCGCAGGCTAAGGGAATGAAGATGTACTGGTGCCAGGGCAGTTGTTCAGCCTTGGTCCTGGATGAGCTGGAGAATCTCTTCAATGGGCAACCCAGCATGCCCTGTAACATCCCTCCCACCCAGGATTTCCCATTATCTGAAGCAGATTTTTTGCCCGTTCTCCCTTTGATATCTATTTCTGCCTTAGATTCAAAGCCTGCATTTATGTGGCACAAAATGCACCTACAGTAGCCTGCAATGTATAATTTGTACAACATAAAATTTATATTCCTACCTGTCATTATAATGCCTATAACAGAAGTCTGTTGGTCGCATTTGTCTGCATGCTACTATTATTTGCTCTGGGATAGAAGTTATCTTTCCTCTGTGTATGTGTGTACAAAAGTGGTGCAGTGCAGACTTGGTCCATGTTTGGAGCTTCTGGGTATTGCCAAGAAGTCTCTAGATTTATTGGATGAAGTTATTTGTGCCAGCTAAAGATGATTTCTCAAGATGACAGCATTTATGAAGCAAATCTAGCAACGGCTGCATTGTGGGTACCTGTCCCATGGTGCTGTCTTCAGCCAGCAGTGACAAGCACGGGTGACATGGCACTCTAAGGAGAGATTTCCACAGCAAAGCCAGAGGAGACAGGGCTTGGAATCCAGCTGTCACGTTCTTCCTTTCCGCCATCCCGAATCTCCTCTGGCTCTGCCATCCCATCCTTATCTTGAAAGCGCCATCAAGCAGAATGACTGCTACGTGGCTGAAGCTCCTGGAGGTACCTCTGCTCACAGAATAGATGTACATGAGCTGCATTAAATGAGTCAGTCAGACTCCAGAATTGTCCAACCGTGACAAAATGAACTAATTTAATAGAATGATAGAATCATAAAATGGTTTGAGTTGGAAAGGACTTTTAAAGATCATCTAGTCCAACCCCCCTGCCATGGATGGGGACATCTCCCCTTAGATCAGGTTACTCAAAGCTCCATCCAACTTGACCTTGGACACTTCCAATGATGGGTCATCCACTTCTCTGGGCAACCTGTTCCAGTGTCGCACCACCCTCATTGTGAAAAATTTCTTCTTTATGTCCAATCTAAATGTACTCTCTTTTTTTTTTTTTTTTTTTTTTTTTTTTTTTTTTTTTTTTTTTTTTTTTTTTTTTTTTTATGCAGTCAAGGGACAAAATAAATTAGCCAGCAGTGAATTTCACCCCAGTGTTAGCTAGAACATTTTTGTCTAGTCCTAATGTCTGGATGTTGCTGCTGTTTGTGTCCCAGAGGATGCTGGCTGGTGAGATCTGTTCCTAACAACTGAGAGAAAACTGGTGCATCACTGCCAAGGCAAACTCCAGCCGTTTCTGACACTCCTGAGCCTGAGCTCAGCGCTTCAGGAAAACTCATGTCCACAGGGCCAGATGCCGCTGCACAAAACTGAAGTCGCTACTGGTTAAGCTGGTGCATCACGCAACCACCACCAGTCCATCCTGGGATCTTCCTGCTGCATGGCTTATTCCTGCAAGGGTTTCTTCTCACAACAAAACCCTTCTCATCTCACTCACCCCAACAGCACCAACAGCAGGGAGCCCACGGTGGAGGTGTGTGAGTCCCCAAGCTGCCGGCAGAGATGCAGACAAAGGAGGCTTTCTTTTCTCGACCTCTGCTCACAGAAGTGTGGGCTCTTGCTATGCTCACCTCTCACAGCTCTTATCACCTGGGTAATGTCCTTCTTCCTTCCCACTGTTTAGCTGCAGCTCTGTAGCCTGGTGCCTAGTAAATTTGCTATGGAGGTTTCCTCACCACGCACCTTTGCAGTCCTTGAGAGGTTACGGTGGGTTTTGCATGGCTGTAGTCATTAACTGCACAGGGCTTGCTAGTGACACTTGGGTTTGTTCCGTTTAGGCCACCTCCACTTTGTCTCAGAGCCTGGCTGAGGACTAAGAGCGTTTTGAGTGTTTCAGCACCATCGAGGCACAATATTCTGCAATGGGCCACAATTTGGAGAACTTCAGTCGCAGAATGGTTGGCATTGGTAGGGAGCCATGGGGATCATCTAGTCCAGCTATCACACTCATCATAACATCAGCTGGAGCAGATTGCCCAGGGCTATGTCCACCGTGAATATCTTCAAGGATTGAGCCTCCACGACTTTCTCCAGACCAGGCTTTCACCAGCTCCTCGGGGTACTCCTGCTTTAGCACACTGAAATGAGAGCGGTTTTCCACATCGTTCAATTATTAATAGTGTTCCAATGCTGCTTTTTCTTCCTGCCCACCCAGAGCTTCCCTAGCTGGCACCTGGGCAGAGTTCCAGGGACAGCATGAACTAAGACAGCTCCCAAAAACTGGCTTAGCTGGATAGAGATGAAGACAGAGCAGCTTCTACAGGGATACCGGTCATACATGCACTAATGGCTTTCACAGAAGTGGCCAAGGTTGGCTGCTCTAAAGCAGTTCTTTTGGCTGTTTATATTGGTTTTATGAACAACCGCAACCACCATCAGAAAAACCTTAATTTGATTCTGAAGAAAAATCGAAACGAAGAGTAGAATATTAAACTTCCATTTTCTCAGGACATTAGATTGCCCTATCACTGCTCAGTATCATTATCGAGGCAGACCGGGAAAATTGGAAAGTAGGAGTTTGCAGTGACTTCCCCAAATTCAAACAGCACATCAACAAATGAGGACTAAATCCCCATCTTCTGAGTACTCTCTCATCTTCTGGAGTCCGTTGTATTATAAGCTCATTGCTCTCTTTATCGACTCACATAACCCTCTATCCCCACCTCCACATCAAGTGCAAAAAGCAGATGAAGGAATAAGCAGACATGGTGGCTGCAAGGCGGAGTCAAACACATGCAGCTCAGAGAGAAAGCCCAGATTCTCAGCAACGAGAGAAATTCATCTGACTGAAAACTGATCTAAGAGAACAGTGGATTTGGGAGTCTTACAGTCAAGACTGGGAGACCGTTCGCCTCACCATATTCAGATGGGTGTATCCACCCACCTCTGTGTAGCTAATGGAGAAGAGCAGAGTTTTGAGAGGCAGTTCATCTCACTTGCTGCAGAAGCTGACTTCTGCTATGACTTTTCTCTCTATAGATGACGAGACAGCCTAAGGTCAGGTTTCTTTGACCTGAATATGAATTTCTCCACTGTAGACGTCTATATCTGTGAAAATCTCTCTCTGTGGTCCCTGGGCATTATCAAGAGTGAAGTTTAAGGCACAATCCCTTCATGCTACAATAATTGTCAATGTTTCTTCGGATGATTTGTGCCCTTTGCTCCATTTACTGTGTTGGCTAGATCTCCTGTGACTGTAATAGCAGCCAAGCAACTCAGAGACGTCAAACCTGTCCCACCACTGGGTATCGATACCTTCTATGTTAGGCAGAAATTATCAACTTGGCAGCAGAACTGAGGCTGTCCGGACTGATTTCTCTAGAAATGATGAGATTGGACTTTCAAGGCCTTAAAAATATACAGAAACATTAACAGCAGCCTGGAACATGACACAGAATTCCTATTCAGCTTTATAGCGCCTCCCTGGGCAAATAATATAATGAAAACCATCTTGCATTTAGAAGGGATTTGTACAATGAGCTCTTGAGCCCCAAGCTCCACTCAAACAACTGCTGTCATCTGTGCATTAGGAACTAATAAAACCCTTCTGTTCTCACCTCAGTGTCTTATCTCAGTCAACCTGACTGGCTGGGGACAAATGCACTTGGCGATATAAAACTCTACTCTGAATCTGCTTATGCTTTAAAACATTTTTCTATAGGCTCATCCTCCAGCCAACTTTCGAACGCTTTGAGTAACTCTGTATTCTCATCTGCTCTCCACAGTTTACTCTCTGTGATTTCCATGCTCAAACCGTTCTTTGCAGCTGGCAACCTGTTATCTCTCCAATTGTTTTCAAGAACACTTTTTAAATGACATGCAGAATAAGCAGAGGAACATCCTCCGCTGTAGTGGAAACATTCTAGCTGGAGTCATTACAGCAGTCAGGCACATCACTGTTCCCAGCAGCTGCCTGAGGAATCTAGGAAGTGTGAGTAGGAGCTGCCTACTTACCATAATTTAAAAAAAAAAAAAAAAAAAAAAAAAAAA
>NW_020799095.1:152287089-152291026 GCF_003259725.1 Athene cunicularia
TGTGTATAAGAGACAGAACAGACATTGTTTTCCAGATGGCAGGTGAGCAATCATGCAGCTGGACCAGCAGGAATGACAGACTATAGAGCTGATGCATCCTGGTTATTCATTGTCCAATGAACTTTGCTAGACGTTTCCCAGGCTCTCGAGACGCATTTATGAATTACTGCTCATGCGCCCACATTTTGATACAAGTTAATGAGGAAACTGAGGCAGAGGGAGGTTAAAAAAAAAAAAAAAGACTTCAAAAGAGATGCATGGAAGAATCAGGGGAAAAAAAAAAATTCTGCTGTTTGGACCCACTCTTTGTTCCTATGGGTAAAAAAAAAAAAAAAATTCTATTTGAGTGCTAACAGATTCTTTACTTCTTTGTTCTGACACATGCAGCAGGTTTTCCATCTCTGTTTCTACCTCAGTCATGAGTCTGCTTTGAAACCCAGGGGATGCTTCTGCTGCTACTACTGAGACTAATACACCAGGCAGTCTCTTTACCTGATTCTGTTTACACTAGCTTTGCAATTTCAAGCTTTTTTTTTTTTTTTTTTCCAGGCACATGGGTGAGAAACATCCATTAAAAACCCCAACTCAAATTTTTGAGTAATCCCATGTCTCCAACAATTAGAGCTTACAAAAGAGCCAAGGGAGTACCCTGGGGCTGGCAATAAACAAGTATAAAACCCATCTATACCTAATTGAACATACATCAAAGCACATTTGAAGGAGAAATGGAGAACACTGGAGAAGGAGGGTGTTCTGTCCAAGGAAGGGTCGTTATTGGGAAAATTTTCAAGAAAACATAATGACATGAAGAAAGGCAAAACTGAAACACAAGATCTCATCCATGCATTACACTAAGAGGTCATTTTCTGCAGAAAACACCTGAGAAAAGAGGTTTCTGTGCAATGGAATCAAGCTATTTTATCCTCTTTTATAACTAATAATCAAGTGTAACTAATAATCAGCTAAGCTGCCTTGTCATCCTCTGTCATTCATTTTGCTCACATCCAGCTAAAACCGTTAACTCTATCTTGCAGCTTCTTTAAAAGTACGAAAGGTGAAATCAGTCATAGGAGAAGGGGGAAGAAACTCTGGGGGAGATTTTATAATAAGGGAACAGCACTGCATGTGTCTGCTTGGAAGAAAACTTCTCAGTATTATAAACAGTATGCGCCTGCCAAAAATATTCATGTGAAAATATTAAGTACTGAATGTGTATTGCCACATAGGAGAAGGTTCATCCGTTTGTTTGCAAAGCCGGGTACTTATGATTAGGCCAAGCCACAAACATTCAAAAATCGTAAGATGAAAAATGACAGGGTTTAAAAAACGTAGTTTGAGTTCATTTAATAAAGTCCCTGAGTTCCTTGATTGTAGGACATGCTCTTTTCACGCAGTCCTCCTCTGCTGCCTGGCCTGGAGCTCGCCAAGTGAAGGTTGATCAAAGCGGTCCTTCCTTGGGTCCCAAAGCATCTTCACCTGGGGCAAAAGTCATCAGTGCAGCAAAGGGTCTGTCACCAGAAATCACAGCCCTCACGATACGGTGGCAAACGCCAGCAAGTCCTGTGATCGAGGTGGAAGTAGATCCTGAGCACAGAGTGATCTCGAAGCTAAAATATTCCTCAGGTGCCGTTTTAATGAAAAGTCCGTGAGCGGTTCAACTTTCCCAGAAAGCTCATTGACCTTTTAGAGCACCCAAGGTACCCTAAGAAGATGCTCCAGTGGGCGCTCAGAACCAGGGGGAATGTTCCCCCTCAGAGGTTCAGTGCTTGTCACAGATCTAGAAGCCTCTTTCCAAGTAGAGAATCATATTTTTTTATGATTTAAAGGCTACATCATGGAGCTATAATTGTGTTTCTTGCCTTGAAGTTCAGAGAAACAAAGGAAGTTTAATCAAAGATTATAGCCACTTTTATTGAAAATTAGTTTGGGCTGTTTCCACTCTTTTCCATCTGTAATTAGTGAGATAAGGGAGCTGGGATTTGGCAAGGAGACCATCAAGTCTCAGTCCAATAACTCTGCTGTCACCTCTTTGGCTAACAAGTGCGTCTTACTGTGAGCCATTTTTAGCAGTCTGAAGTAAGGGTTACTGGGCTGCTCCAAAGCCACTGGGGAGAGGCTGCAAGGCAGGATGTTCATCCTTCATCTAAACCCTGCACTGCTGGGAAAGATTGAGATGAGAGACACGGTTCTAGAGGAAGCAAAACAGTCCGGTTTTGTTTTTTTTCCCATTCCCTGCATCTGGGCAACACAATTTAATTTACACACCATGAGTAAGTAGAGCCAGATTTCCAACTAAACCTTTGCACTGCTGAGTACACCTGTGATCGAGAAACACTTCTTTCTCCCTGACAAAAAAATTTTCTTTTTAATTCTGTGTCTATAGAAGTAAACTGAGGCACCCACGAATGACTGTAGTCATTCATATGTAGCTTGAGTTATTAAATATGGTTGATGACAAAGTTGTCACTGAAAGCAAAGGGTCTGACAACCAGCTCGATGTCTTTGTGATTGTCTGCATCCACCTCACATGGGCCGAGCATCTGTCTTGTCTTGCCAACTCGAAGGCAGCAACAAAGCACAGACACCGGTGCCACCAATGTCCTCCTGGGGAGGATCATCACTGCACGCTGTCAGAGTAAAAATCATCTTCATGCCACACCCACCCCACCAGCAAACCGCACACGGGCGGAGGTGGTGGTCAGACAAAACACTCCCATCAGCCGCATGGAGTTAAAGATGTCCCCGAGGCCTGAAGAACATTTGTTGGCGGTTGAGATCTGCTCCTGCTGGCGTCTGCAGGAACAAACATGACCTAGGCCATATCCGTTGCAAAAATAATTTCCACCCTGGGAAAATACAAGTCCATATCAAATTTTTCTGTGCAGCCCTTGAAAGAACTTGCTGGCCCTGCCCAGCTCCTCTGCCATATTTCTAGCAGCCATAGCAGGGCATACCCCTACCCGCGTTTATCCTGTGTTTGCACAGTACCTCACCGTCAGCTGAGCCGAGCACGTTTGGCAGAGCATTAATATAACAGATTTCTTGAGCACACAACATCACCTCCTGCTCTGCAGGGCATGCTTTGTCTGAGCCCTGTCTGAGCTG
Organism: Athene cunicularia; assembly: GCF_003259725.1. Classification (NCBI taxonomy): domain Eukaryota; kingdom Metazoa; phylum Chordata; class Aves; order Strigiformes; family Strigidae; genus Athene; species Athene cunicularia. The sequence continues at coordinate 152,290,195 of NW_020799095.1, forward strand.
GAAACTTTGTAATATAGCTGCTGGATTATCTAATTTTAAGAATGTTTGCCGAGCCACCTTTCATCCGAAAATCTTGGCAGAGCTCCTAAAACCAGTCTTCCTTGAGAAACATCAGGTTATTGACTAAGCATAAAAGTTGTTAAACCTTTCAAACTCTGTTTGGCTGTTGACTTTATGTTCTCCTGTGATTCAGTCTTTATGGGCAAATGCACAGACAGGGTGAACTCCTAGTGATATTTCCGAGTAGGAAAACAGCAGAAACTGAGATCATCTTTGAACATTTCAGAAAGGGAGTGTGTGGAAATGTAACATCATTTGCTGACTGCATAAGTAATTAAATACACAGAAGAGATCTAACTCTCTCTAACACTGATCACAATTAGCCATTATTCTTCTCTGGGTTTAATGAGTGTTTATACTAAAAGCCTCTTTGAAGTTTTAACTAGGGTGTTATGACTGACATCTAGATAATGAAATGCGGTGATTTAATATTCTTGAAGTTCCTGTTCCCAGAATGATCCCAAAGTGCTCTGTATTTTTTTTTTTACAGTTCTGAACAACGGCATCCAAAATATTTGGTTTCCCTTTGTTCATCTTCCTTTCATTATTCTGTCTTAATGAACTTTGAAGCCACGATCAGACTTGGACAGGAGGGCAAATATTCATATGAGAAGATCAGAGCAAATTCATGGAAACATAGAATGGTTTGGGTTGGAAGGGGCCTTAAAGATCATCCAGTTCAAACACCCCTGCTCCGGGCAGGGCCACCTTCCACCAGCCCAGGTTGCCCCAAGCCCCGTCCAACCTGGCCTTGAACCCTTCCAGGGAGGGG
>NW_020799095.1:152291076-152299705 GCF_003259725.1 Athene cunicularia
CGCTGGGGCCTTGGCTCCAGAGACTCATCCCCCCTCTCTGCCCCCTCCTGGCAGGGAGTTGCCGAGGGCCAGGAGGTCTCCCCTCAGCCTCCTCTTCTCCAGACTAAACCCCCCAGTTCCCTCAGCCACTCCGTGCTTGAAAAGGGTGTTTTTCAGGCTTTGAAAGTCATCTTCATATTTGCAACAAAATCATTCAATCCTGACATGGCACCAGCAGCCCTGAAGCTACCTGGCCTGTCCCACGCCAGCAGGTACCTGCGGACCTGTGCACATGGACTCCTGCCTCTCTCACCCTGCCTGGCCGTGTACATCAGCTCCTTTCTGCCAGCTGAATCCCCAGGCAGAAGGGGTCAGGAAGGGTTAGGTAGAGCCTGCTGGCACCTGGAACGCAGCCCCATACGTCTACATTTGCTCTGCCTACCTCCTCGGTGTGCAGGTACCTGAAAAAAGAGCCATAGGGGCCATATTCAGTGTTTTAAGTCTGTCCCTAGTTATCCAGGTACATTACAGGATGATGGAGGTCTCAGACATATATTCTGAGGATTATAAGGGAGCTGACATGTAATAAGATAGTCTAAATATTTCAGCTATAATAACCTTCACCCCTCTCTTCTCTCCCTCCAGTACCTAGCTTATTATTACATTTCATTGTGTTCCTCAGGGGGTTTAGTCTGCTTGCTACAGCTGGATAATTCTTTTATCACTCCAAGGCTGTCTATTAGATCTCTCCCTCTCTAAATCTTTCTCCTTAATTATTCCCACACACTTTTTCTTTTTTATTACTAGTTCTGAGCTGGAGGTTCACTCAGCAGGCCCTGGCAATTCCCAGCAAATCCCTCACTCACCATCAATCATTCTCCCACAGATAACTTCAAATTAGATAACTCCTCTCTATTCCCATGTCACAGGATACTCCAGACGGTTTGAGTCTGGGGAGAGCTTTGCCTGAGTAAATCAGCACTGACTCAGTGGAACATGTCTGTGGAGTGGCAGGTGTCCCAGAGATTGACGTTGCTTTCTGAAGATCCCTGGTTCCGTAACAGAAAATACCAGTGCTAAAAGCTTGGTTTGTGTGTATGGAAGTGGGGCAGACTGATGAAAGGTCAATATATGTAAAGACCAATCCATCAGTGTTTGGAGAGACGGACACTTTGGGTAGCTGTTGGGATTCTAGAGGGCTTTCTGTGAGAGAATGGCCATGTGAGCTATCCTGCATGAGAACAAGCCTGATAAGAGCCTCAGCCGAGCAAGAATGCGATAAGGATGTGACCCTGAATGAGGGGGAAGGAAGGAAGGAAGGAAGGAAGGAAAAGGAAGGAAGGACAGTGGATGAAGTTACTGTTTATTCTCAAATCTGAGATGTGCAAACGAAGATTGACCCTACTCCAGCCTCTGCTGCTCCTTGTGTCTGATCCGTGGGCAGTCAAAGGGAATGGTTCAGCAGAGAGTACTGTCCCTTCATGGAGTGGGGAGAAAGGCAGATCTAAAGCAGCTCTGTTTCTGACATTTGTATGCAGAGTACCTGGCTAGAGAATCAGGCATGCTGAGCCTTCTCAAGAAGTGTAAGGTGTCCGAGACAGATGACATCGGGCAGAATCCCTGCCAGCATTACCTGCCTTTGAAAATCCTTTCTCCTCGGGCTGCATTCCAGCTATGACCTAGCCTGTCACGATAAAACCTGAGCTCCTCTCTGCCAGGCTGTAATTATTACTGTGTTGCACACAGTTTGTCCTTTTTCTACTTCTGTTTCTCTAATTATTTTTTTTTCATGCATTCAGACACTGCATTAGTTAGTATCTAATTCCTCCAACCGTGTGATGGGCTCGAGAAGGTGGACACAGGGTCCCACAGTGGCTAGCATTGCTTACACATAGAAGACGAGTTCTTCCCACTGCTTGCAATCTCATTATACACAAAATACAGGAAAAACTGGACGAGAAAAGGTAAGGAGAAGGTGGAGAAGATAGCAGCGACAGCAACGTGAGATTAGCAGGTTCTAGGGTGCAAAACCAGCAGAAATAGAAACACTTCCCCTCCTTTGTAACTCTCTTCCAGATTTTGCTCTAGGTGTTTTCTCCGTGTCCCTTCCAGTCTTGTGGACATTTAGCTGGTAGGTTGTGCCCACAGATTCAGCGGGCAGGAATGAGTTGAGCTTATCTAGAGATAGGCCTGAGTTAATGTAACAAATTTTTTTTTCATGGCGCTGTGCAGGGTTTCAAACTTTGCGTACAGTCGGGCTGCCTTCGGCCAGTGTGGTGGGCAGGTTTGAAGTGGTGGAAAGAACGAGCTGATATGTGCCTGGAAGTTTCCCAGTAAACACCCTGGGGTGACATCCAGCTGGGGCACTTACAGCCCCGCGATGGTGCCTGGCATCATAAAAATTATAGTGAATCACTAGCCCACATATTCAATGTCAGGGGAAGAGTGTTCAGCTCCTGTGTTTCAATTCTGCCCTCCCACAACGAATACACTCTATCTCAGAGTTTCCATAGAAAAGCGATAAACAACTCATCTTAAGCTGAACTAGTTTCCCTTCCTAAAAAGCAGCCTTTGTTCTGTCTTAATTCATTTATTCTCCCTCACGAATTCTCTAGATTTCACACACCTCCTCCCATGACACCTAAATACCTCCTCTTCCCTCTGTCCCTCTTGGCAGCTATGGTCTTGTGGCTGGACCATGGACTTCTTCATGTTCTTCATCCCCATTGTCAAGGATCTCATGGTTTGGTTGGCTGAGTTATGCCCACACATAGGTGCGGTGTGGGGCGGCATGCTGTCTTGGGGGTTTGGTACACCCCCGTGTCCCAGAGAGGAAGGGGGTCATTGCCACGAGTGCAGGTTGCATGCAGGTCATCAGCACGCCAGCAAACATCCACAGCTTGTTATCACTGTTCCACACGTGGAGAGATGCAGCTTGGACTGCAAGGAAGATGTGTCAGGCCAAAAAAAAAAATTGTCTGGGACTCATCCACCGAAGACGTCAGATCGACAGGGTCAGTAGCAGAGCGGGAAGACTTTAAAAATACTGATGGTGAAGGGCTGCAAATTAGCTCTGGTTTTGTGGAACACGGAAAGAGGGGAACAATTTTCTTACCCGCTTCTTGCCTTGGCTGTTCTTTCAAACTCCTTTGTTGCTTTTTTGTTTCTGTGTGCTTCAGCTACCCTGTGAGAAGCTGGGATACAGAGGAGTGGCAAAAAAACAGGCCTGTCAATCAGTGCAATCATCTGGAAGGCCTGAAAAAGGAGACAGAAGACTGCAAATGGGCATTAAGTGATCTGTGTAGGTGCTAGGACACAGGGAACCTCGCAAGGGAGAATTTAAAAACAAAGTGATTTTGATGCTGAAATATTTGAAGCAAAGCCACATTTGTTTGTGTTTGTGTGCGAGCACGGGGAACATGTATTTTTTGCAAATGATCGCTTTCCAGTTAGCAACAGGAAAGGCTGGAAGGCTGTTTTGACGCCAGGACTCTAGGCTGGTGATTTTTGACAGCGCAATATTCATTTGGCCAAAACCCTGCAATTGCAGTTTAGCAACCCAAATGGTTGCCCTGGAGGAGGAAGCCACCCCCCTCGACTCAGTGTTTGCCCAAATCAATTGTGCTCATTCACTCAGAATATCAATTTTACTTCAGCCCTTTGCTCCAAGCCCTCCAGGCACATGGGTAAATCGGCACAGGTGATGAAGTCCTGCTGCGTCCCCTTAACGCCGGTCCTGACAAGGTGCAGTCGCTTCGTGGTTTTATAGTCACCCTTGTTTAGGAATCAAATCATACAGGAGCATCCTGCCAGAGACAGGCGTGATCATCCCATCAAATCAGCAACACGTTCTGCACCCACCTTTTGTCAAAAGCCGACAGGCAGCCCCAGACACTGTGCAGTTAAGACCCTTTGCTTCAAAGCCTCCTGAAAAACGGTAAAAAAAATTGCCCCTTCACTGGAATGCCTGAATAATGGAGATCTGAGGGATGGCAATAACAATCCTGGGAACAGGGACAAGACCCAAGACACCTCTCTGACCTCCTTAGTATCAACCCACAGAGATCTATACTCTCTGCTTGACCCTGCAACCCTTGCCCTGGGACAATAAGAAGGTGGTTTTTCTCTCCCCCCACATCAAAACAGGAGACTTAAACTTTTTTTTTTTTTTTCAGGCTGCAAAGCCACCGAAATCCAACCTTCAAATGTCTGAGTGCTCTGACACTCAGTTTAAGGTTAAAAGCAGTGGTCGGCTTATATCTGTGTCTCAAGAGAGACCAGTTTTTTGCCACTCACCCCCAAGTTGGGGTGTGGGATACTTCTGACTCAGTGGACTATGCTATCGTGCTGGCTCATGTTTTCTGCTCACACTAAAATTCAAAAATGTCCCTACAGGACTACAATTCTCTGAAAAGCCCTGTGTTCCTTACAACTTGCCAGCACCTCCGTGATTTACTTTCCTGAGGTTTTAATCCGAGTTTGTGTGTTTTCCTGGTAAGCTGTTCAATCAGCTCCATCGGATTGACTCAGAGCTGCTGACAGGTATGTTATTTTTTTTTTAACAACTACAGCTTTCCAAATGCCAATCCTTTATATCAGAGACCCAAAAAAACCCCTCCATACTCTGGCAGGTAAATAGGTGTTTGATTGTCACCGTGATATAATTTAAATACAGATACATTACTTTATAATGGCAGTCTGGATTGTGTTTCCCCAAACTCTATTTCTCCTTGCAGGTTTCTGCTAGTATCTCCACATGCTACCAAGTCTTGACAGCAGGGTTTTCTGAGACCCGTAGGAAAATGTTTCACTCAGAAAGTTCAAATGCACTTACCAGGCCTGCAGGGTTCACTAAGCAAATGATTTACCAATTCAGAAGTTACTGTGTTTGATGGGGTATATCACGAGGGGCTTGGAGACAACAGGTTAATTCTGTTTCCTCCAGCGTGATGATGATGAGAGGTCATCAGGAGGAAGAACTGGAAGCCACAAAAGCAGGTGGTTCTTCATTCAAAGTGTAGTTAAGCTGTCGTAGGGTATGATGAATGCTAAAAGCTTAGCTGAATTTGTGGAATAAATGGTTAGCTCCTGGAAGATAAATCCATCAAAGGCTGCTAGGACACAGAAAGCTTCTCTGTCTCTGGAAGTCTCAGGAATAAAAATGACTGAACAGCGGGAGACTAGAGGGAAAAAAAAAAATCCTCCTGTGATCACTCTCTACTTAGGCTCTTCCCATGCTTTTTTTGCTTTTAGTCACTTGGAGACAAGATAGTGTCTAGCTGGACCTTTTTCTGACAAAGTATTACTGGGTTTATGACTTTTTTTTTTTCTGTGGATGAGAGATTACACATAAATTATATGACAGAGGAGAACCTGGATGAAGAAGAGAAAGAAGACTGAAGATCGTGAGCAGAGAAATTATCAGCACAAATGCAAAGCTTGGGGACCCGTCTGCACCAGGGTCAGATAGGTCAGAAAATCTCCTCGATAATTTTTATGGCCCATTAAAATATTTACTAGATGGTTATTATGGCCCATTAAAAAATATCCTAGATGGTTATTATGGCCCATCCTGACCTTCCTAAGTCCATGGTATGTCCGAGTATTGAACTGCTTCCAGGTCACCAGCCACGCCAGAGTATCGCTGGTGCTTGAGCAGATGATGCTGATATCCCTGAACGCTCATCATTCCCTTTACACCTGCTTCCTGATGTGTCTCTTCCTGGGATGCTGGGTCTGCTCTTCCCAGGCCTGGTGGAAACTCTTGGAGGAAACTCTTGGAGGAAACTCTTGGAGGACTTTTTTGTTCCATGTCACTGAGCTAGCAGGAGCTACCCAGAGAGCCACATGCTCCCCAAAAATCTACTGTCCGAAAGACAGTGATCCAGCTGGTGAAACATCGACCTAGCAGTCGGAAGAACAGTCTTTTATTCCCACCCTCATGTTTAATGTTTTCAGTATCGGTGTACAAGCCCTTTCTTCCTCCGCATCTCGTCCATGTTTTATCTTCTCCACCACTCCTCCTATACAAATTGCGAGCCCTGCATGACAAGTTTTTCACCATGTCAGCCCACCCCTGGCAATGGGATTCAACCTGTTCAGGTTCTCTTCAGAGCAGTGACAATTTAGCCCGTTAAAGGAAAAGGAAGATGATGTCCACTGACTGCTCGCAATGGTCCTGCAGAAGAGCAAAGGCTTAGGATGCCCTCCAACATGGGGAGTGCTCAGGTGTTCAGCAGATGCCACAAGTCACGTGGATCAGGCAACTTTCCTCCCAAGTGCGTGAAGGTGAACAGCTCAGCCAGGCTGCTCATGGCACTCCACAGTCCTCCCATGCTGCAGACACCTGCCATCAACCTGGAGTAGATCCCCTTTGTTGGCCAACGCATCTGTTCTCACTTCCCAGGAAGAGGGAGTAATTAAAAAAATAACAAATATTTTTTTTTTATATATTAAATATTAAAACATGAAGTTGCATGTTCTTGTCCTCATCCATCTACACTCGATTATCTCGTTGTCGGGGAGTCTTTGTTAACACCAGCACCCAGAGCATTTCTGCCCATGGTGGCACTGGCCCCTTTACTGGGGTCAATATGTGGGGACCCCATTGCTGCTGGGGCTGGGAGACATGAGCTCTGCTGAAAGAGGGCGAGGCTACTGCCTGAACTGATTAGTGTTAGTTTCAGATTGTGGTTTCTGTTTCATTTTCCTGACGAGGAATGAGATCCCTCGTATTTACCCCAGAGGATCTGTTTCCCCATTACATCCCTTTCTTATCCCTTTGCTGTCGCTGAGTTTTGAGCCATTGGGCTGGGGGAAATGTTGACATTGCAGCTCCATACGGGTCCTCAGAAGCAGAAAGGAGCTGCTGTGCCAGGGACCATGCAAAAAACAGTGGGTAAGCTCAAGCTTGGGAAGATTTACTCCAGTAACTTGATGGCTAGTGCACGGGGCTACCTGCCAAGACACCTGGGCTTTCTTCCCGGCACTAACACAGCATGTGATACTGGGTGGGCTGAAGATCTGAATCTCCAGAAATGACCTGGGAAAACGCTACACCTCATTTGGGTTTAGGTGCAGAACTATTCATTACCTGCAAGTCAGCAGCCACTTTTCTGCTCATAGTTGAAGTCCAGTCTCCGTGTGTAGGGGGAGGCGCTCGGAAGATTTCACGATGTACAGGAAAAATAGAGGCACATGAAAAGATCTCGCGATGCACGGAAAGAACAGGGGACTAAAGATCTCGCGATGTACAGAAAGGGGTATATAAAGCAATTGCGCAGTTAATAAATCGAACAGATAACATCCACCATATTGGCGTTTGTGCTTTCTTTCCCGCGGAGGTTAACCTCCTGCAAGGGTTAGCTCTGATCCGAACGCCGCATTCCTGTGGTTTAGCAGATGGAAAAAAAACAGCTAATGCCTTACCACAACATCCATGTGCCATTTTTGCTGTTATATTTCATGGACTAACAGCTGTTTGGTCCCATGCTGTTCTTTTTAAGACATAAGAAAAGAGTCAGTAACAGTTCTGAAGGAGAACATGGGGACACCAGCAGTGGACTGGGACTCTTGATGTTAGGAGTGGTGCTAAAGGGAAGTCCTTCCAGAAATCACTGCACAGGAAGCAAGCCCTCAGCATCCTTTTGCCCTCTGTGTTCTCCTGAATTAAGGATTATTCTCAAAAGCTGAATCACATCTGGCTGCTTCTGCTTCTTACTTTGTTTTACCTGGTTGCACAAAAAAAAAAAAAAAATGCCAGCAAATGCAGACGTGAGAAGAATTTAAAGTAATTTTGAATTGGAGCAAGAAGGGCTTTTGCTTCACATTTTTTTAAAAAAAAATGTGTTCCCAGATCAGCTTCCTAAAGAATTAAGATTTTTTTTTTCCTCTTTATCTGAGACATTTTTGTTCATCACTTCCTAAAATTCCTTGAAACCCTGTGGGCAATTTCAAGCAAATCTGACACCATCAGAGATCTTAAACATATAGATCCCTGGACTTATTAAAATTAAAAAAAAAGGGAGACCCAAATTTTAACCCCCACAGAAACAAAGATTATTAAGCATAGCCTTTATTACCCATCAGAAAGTCCACAAGAGAAATCAGCAAAGGCATCTCAGCTTGACCACAGTACATTTTCTGCCTTTTTTTTTTTTTCCTAGTTGGTCCCTCACCCTTCTAAAATGTCTATTTTAATTTCTGACTTCATTTGAATGCATATATTTATTAATTGGCTCGCTACATCAGTGGCCATCATGCTGGCAATGTGTTGACTGATCACTCTGTAAATAGAGCATTTCTAATGTTGCTGGAGGCGCTTTATCGTTTTGAATCACTTTCCACTCTGCTGTATCACTTTAAAATAACAGAAGTGATGGCAGGTTTTTCCTTCTGAGTCACCAAACATGGTAGGGTTAGGAGTTCCTTGACAAGAGCCCTGCAGAATGATTTCCAATTCTTTCTCTCTCTTCCCTCCTTCCTTGGGTGTAATGTCCTCCAACTGACATTTGAGGCCCCAAAGCATTTTTAATAAGTTTAATAAGATAGAACGGGATGAAATGAAATGGAATGGAATGGAATGGAATAGAATAGAATAGAATAGAATAGAATAGAATAGAATAGAATAGAATAGAATAGAATAGAATAG
>NW_020799095.1:152299755-152302938 GCF_003259725.1 Athene cunicularia
TGACTCGAGCGTGGCCAGAGAAGGGCAACGGAGCTGGGGCAGGGTCTGGAGCACAGGTCTGCTGGGGAGCGGCTGGGGGAACTGGGGGGGTTCAGTCTGGAGAAGAGGAGGCTGAGGGGAGACCTCCTGGCCCTCTGCAACTCCCTGCCAGGAGGGGGCAGAGAGGGGGGATGAGTCTCTGGAGCCAAGGAGCCAGCGCCAGGCCCCGAGGGAATGGCCTCAAGCTGCCCAGGGCAGGGTCAGGCTGGCTCTGAGGAAGGATTTCTGTGCAGAAGGGGCTGTTGGGCGTTGGAATGGGCTGCCCAGGGCAGGGGGGAGTCCCCGGGATCCCTGGAGGGGTTGAAGAGTCGGGCTGAGCCAGCGCTGAGGGGTCTGGGGGAGTTGGGAACCGTCAGTGCTGGGTTAATGGTTGGACTGGAGGAGCTTCAAGGTCCTTTTTAACCGAGATGATTCTGTGATTCTGTGTGACTTGTCACTTCAGGATCCAGACCATTGCCTTTGGTATTGCAGGTTTCCTTTCAGCACTCCGAACAGAAGTACCACAGCTCACATCCTTTACAAGTGCCTCCAACACTCGTGCATGTCCTCTTAGATAAACACACTTCTCGCTGCAAGCCAGACGCCAAATCCCATCGTCATCATTACGTACAGTAGTATATCAAATTCATCAACAGCCAGGATTTGGTGGCGATCTTTTCCCAATGATGTGTGGCACCTGCCTTCCTTCTGTCTCCTTCAGATGTGAATGAAGAACTTTTGAGGTGGTTATTCAGTGACTGGCAGCGTTAGAGATGCCTTGGACTTCACTTTGAAACTCTAGTCTTCGCTACTGGTGGAGACAGCGCATTATTTTAAATGGATTTTCACTAGAGAGCTACTATCAAGATCTGAAGGCAGGAATCATTTCTGCAGATAACTAGACAGGGCAATAATCCATCAGAAGCTGCAGAGCGTTTCGCTGCAGGGACACTCCACCTTTAACAGTGTTCCGCCTTTCTAACAGTGTTCTCCAGCTCATCTACGAATTGTTGAATCGGGTGGGTAGAATCCTCTGTCTTGTTTTATTCTGGGGATCAGAAAAGAAAAATCTGAAAAATTCATTATATACATCTGGTCCTACATTTCCGGGACATAGAATAACCTCTCCACAGGAGCAGTCAAAGTTCATCGTGTTCCAATGAGTATTTTTTGCTGTCAGTCTAAGATCCACAAGATTTACTGGAGTCAACACTTGTTTGTTTTTTTTTTCACAACGCTAAGATGCTTCCCATCCCGATTTAGAAATTGGCAACAATGAATTATACTCAGTAACCCTTAAAAAAACCCTCCATCCATTAAATTTAATATTAAAAAGAAACTTAAATCAGATTCCTTCTTTGAATTAATATCACTTTAGTTTCCAGATAAATGCTGTCTTACCTTTGTTGGCAAGGCTAAATAGTCTGTTCCCGATGTAAATTTTTACAGTCTGTGATCAAACAATTTCTCGACCTTCTCTCTGATAAGTAGGCTCTGTTCTTTCCATTTTAAGCTGAATCAAATCCTTTAATGACTCTCATAGCCTTTCTCTGAACCTTCTCCAATATATCAACTTCTTTCCACAGGAACACAAGCTATAATCTCACCGGTGACAAACGCAGAATTAACACAACCTCGGCCAAACTGAGGATCCACGTTTATGCCTCAAGGAATCACATTAGCCCTTTTTGGCTACTCCATTGAAGTAGGAGCTCATATTTGGCTGATTCTCTGCCATGAGTCTTTCTTTATATAAGCCCTATAAAGAATCAATCCACTCTATATGTAAATTTTCAGGAGGCAGTCAAAATTTGATCGTTATATTTTATTCCTGACAACTAACCGAGTGAAAATGTTTGATAGTAAAGAGCCAAAAATTGATCTTTTCGGAAGTCCGTTATAAATAATTATTAGGGACAGGATTAACAGAGCCTACGCTATCTTATAGAAGAACAGTTGCAGAGAGATTTCCCTTTTCTTGATCTACAGTGGAAGACAACTCTGAATCTATTTTCTGCTGAGAAGCTTCAAGGCAAAACAAGCAGAAGACAACTGTGTTTTCCTTTCAAATTCAGAGAGAAGTAAGCTGGTTAAATAAAAACTTCAAATGCACAAAGACGTCATCCTCCAGCAAGAAGATATAATGACAGTAGCGTGGGTTGAAGAGAGCAGCCCACTCAGCGAGTGACAGGAGTGAGCTGTCTCTACTTAGCAGGTGCTTTCAAGGGATATCTGTTTGCCTGACCTCTCTGCCTGGTCAGATATCGGTGTCTTTTTCTGCTTTTCTGTAGTGTTTTCAATTCTGCTCCCCAGTCTCAGGGACACTAACATAAAAGAGACTTGATGACACCCTTGGATCAGTAAAGGATCAAATCTTCCCTCTGTCTAAACCACACAGTCCTGGCCCAAGTGACATGGAAAATAAAATGGGAATGGTAAACGCTCATAATTTTTGTGCTAGAGAGCCTCTGTCCTGTCTAGACTCCCAGAACAAGACTGGAACCACGCTAAGTGCTGACTAGAGAGCTGATGGCATTTGGGATGTGTGTCTGCTGCCAACTGGCTGAGACGTGTCCCGATCACAACCAGCTTTACGAAATCACTCTCCGCTGGCAAGAACAAGGAGCGTCAAACAGAAACCCCCACAGCTTCAGTTAGATGAGACAAATCCCACCTTAGGTGACCCCGAGCCAGATATTTAGTCTCCCTTTAAAAGCAAACAAGGGAGGAGGAACTCAGCAAGGACAGGAAACAGCAGAAAATGATCCCACTTCTCCTGATTTTCCATTAATTGTTGCAGCCTCCAGATGATCTAGGACTACAAGCCTAGACTAAGGTCTCTTCACAGCTTTTATTTATCGCAGCAGATAGCTATGAATCAGTGCCCTTATTGTCCTGGGTGCTACGTAATAAGCATGTATAAATGAGTTTATATGATCAGCGAATAAAAAGATAGACCCTGCCATGAAGAAACGAGCATCGAAGACCTACTTTAATTATAGGTTTAATTACTACAGTTGGGCATTCTTTAATGCAAAATGCATACTGCAGAGAGACTGTAGGAAAGCATTCAGACTGGTTTATTAGCCACTTGTTCTGGTTTTCTCCCTGCTTTTTAGGCATTATCTGTATGGATGTAAGCAGTTCTCGAGACGTATAACCATC
>NW_020799095.1:152304068-152306582 GCF_003259725.1 Athene cunicularia
GCCCGACTCTTCAACCCCTCCAGGGATCCCGGGGACTCCCCCCTGCCCTGGGCAGCCCATTCCAACGCCCAACAGCCCCTTCTGCACAGAAATCCTTCCTCAGAGCCAGCCTGACCCTGCCCTGGGCAGCTTGAGGCCATTCCCTCGGGGCCTGGCGCTGGGGCCTTGGCTCCAGAGACTCATCCCCCCTCTCTGCCCCCTCCTGGCAGGGAGTTGCAGAGGGCCAGGAGGTCTCCCCTCAGCCTCCTCTTCTCCAGACTGAACCCCCCCAGTTCCCCCAGCCGCTCCCCAGCAGACCTGTGCTCCAGACCCTGCCCCAGCTCCGTTGCCCTTCTCTGGCCATGCTCAAGTAAACCACCACTCACTGGCTACAGCTATCTTCTTGGCTGGGCAAAGTGAGTGGACAAGCAACCACAGACACCAGCACTAACGAGGAAAATTCAGATTTTATATTAAATGGGAAAAAAAAAAATCAGCATCAGCGTGGGCAAACTTTGAAGAAGGTGCCCAAAGAGGTCATGAGATCTCCATCCTTGTAAACTATTTAAATGTCGATTGGGCTCCTTAAGCAACCTTATCTGACTTTGGAGATGAAACCACGATCAAGATCAGCCATGCTTTGAGCAGGTTGTTGGGACAGACTTCTAATGTTCCCTTCCAGCATCAGATAACCGGGTATTCTGTGATCATTCTCATTCCATCTCTTCCCCAACCCGTTACAGGTCAAAGTGCTCCGTGCCAGAACATTTCATTGTCCCTTCCATACTTCACTGCAACAGTGCAGAAATGAATAAAAAAAAAAGGAGGATGCAAAGGATCAGAGGCACAGAGAGCAAAACCTGCTCTGGAATATCACAACCGCAGTGTAAACACTGTCTGAGTTTCTCAGTGTAGCTCCCTGAGCAATTTAAGATGGTGTAAGCAAGTATTCCTACTATAAAAAAGGAGATCTTCCACTCTGCTGCTCTTACCCATATTTTCTTAGGAGATCAAGACTAAATCACTTAGTGAAAAAGGTAGGGGGGGAAGGAAGAATGAAAGAAAAATAAGACTGTCAGAGAAGCATCAGGCCGGAAAAGGGTTATTAGTGAATTCACCCAAAGATCAGTCCTGGGGTTGAATTTACTTACTTTTTCCATTAATCGTGATGATGGAAAAAGCAGGAGAGTCTTCAGCTCAATACACAAATTTACAAGGCATTTTTCCTAGCAAGAAAGAGCAAGCCATCACAAAGAGAGAAAACAAATTACCTTGAAGATGAAAGTATTAAAAATTACATTAAAATTTAACAACATAAACTCCAAGGACCAGTAGCAAGAACATGTGCTCTAGGGAGGGAATTAGTCAGCTGGAAATGACGGAGAAGAAACTTTAAGGATGTTAATCCCACTCAGTGGGGTGAGATCTCTCTCACTGGGCTTTCTCTGTCTGTAACACAGGTGATCACAGGCTAATCACCCCAAAATCCCTTTTTAGTCAATAAAGATTGACTTCATGTATTGACAGAGTCTATAACATGAGTCATCTAGCAAAACGCCGGTGTCTTCTCCTAGTTGAGAAGAATAAATAGCACCTTAAATAGCACTGGCTTTATTGACTCATTTTCTGTAGAGTCAAGGGAGTTTAGCTTAACTTGTGCCAAGATAGATGCCTCCACTCTAGTTACTCGTGGTTAACCATACTCATGGTACAAATGCGGCCCTGGGAAGTAGTCATTGATATTTTGCAAGGAATTAAAGAATGAACTACATTATTCAAGTCTCAAGTACAACTTTACGTGGAACATCGTGTGCAGCTCAAATCCTCTGTGTTCACAAATTCCACCATGACCTCGTGCGACAGCAGTGACGGGGGTTTTCAGAGGATGGAGAACCTCGCTGAGCTAATGAGATGGCTATGGGAGCTAAGTTCACGCAGCTGAACAAAGCAATGGCTGGGCATGAGTTTACTGCTGTCTGTAAATACACTTGGGAGGGAAATGCCAAGGAATGAGAATTATTTGAACTAAGGGACATTACTGACAAAACCCCCCCAAAAAAAAAAAAAAAGTAGATCTAAACTAGTTATGAATAAATGCAGGAGAGAAATTAGAAGGAAGTTGCAGATGATTAGAGCAGCCTTCCATTTGGAGAAACAGAGGCAAACACTATGTTATAGCGGAAGATTATTTATTTTAAAAGGGATTGGGAGGCAGGGTGGCTGTTGCCGACAGAGCACCAGATGCAGTGCACCAGTGTTATTTCTACATTCTCCTCTTCCTTCATGGGACATCTTTCATGTATGAAAGACCATCCACCTTTAATGGCAGATGAATGTGCTCCAGAGGTCAAACAAGCAATTCTTCCTGGCTTCACTGCGAAGCGCAGCAAAATTTCAATGCTGGCAAAATGGAATGGACCCAGATTGAATTTTGCAGCTGCCTCAGGTCTAAAATACGTAATATGGTGACAGAACGATAATGCAATCCTGTAATACCTGCAATTGTTCAGGGCTCCAATACTGTATTCAGCTGGG
>NW_020799095.1:152306632-152312090 GCF_003259725.1 Athene cunicularia
TTTTTTTTTTTTTTTTTTTTTTTTTTTTTTTTTTTTTTTTTCTTCACAGTTCCTGTCTGCAAGCTCAGCAGACCACACCCTGAGGAGACAGGACGGACATGCCACTCATCTGTGACATTACTTAAATATCCCCAAACAACCCCATTTGCATCTCACTCTTCTGTTTAACAGTGGTTTCTTCAGCTTTCTGCAGCCCAATCTAGTGAAGGAGAAAATTAACTAAACAAACACGGACGGATTTAACCAGCTCGCTCATCTGACTTTAGCATTACGCTGAATTTCCTCTAAATTCTTTGCCCAGCCTTCGGTTTGGCTGCCACTCAACCAAGGTGCCCGAAGCGTTGAAAGCCATGATGTCTTTTGGGCCGATAGAAGGATAAATCCCCTCTGGCTCATTGTTTCTGGCTCATCCTGACCAGCAATTAGTCTTAATAGCCCAACTAAGTTAGCTCTGATGATGTGATATCTGTATCAATCGCATTAATGACCCATCTGCTAGGAGGCCAAGGCAAATTATTACCAACTTGAGCCCATAAGAAGCCTGTGTGGCTATCAACACACGGCCGTACTGTTATTTGTGAGTTAGACAGCAGCTGAGTCACGTCTGAGGGATGTTTTTAACTGAGCAGAAATTTACACCCATCCTCTCCAAATGTCGGGTCTTACCATCAGCATTTACTCTAGCCCTGCTGAAATCAGTAATGAGAAATGGGGACCTCCAGATGGCAAGTCAGGCCACCAGGGAGCTGAATCGTCCCTGGAAGGCACTCATCACTAATTGATGGAAGCCCAACAGCAATGTAATGTAGGTGCTTCCATTTCGGTGCTCAAAACCAGGTGGGTTGAATCCAGGCCTCTGTGCATTGGGAGCGTGAGAAGAGCTAAATTCAGCAACATCACACCGTTATAAAAGTCTGTTTAAAATATTTTTCTGGCCCTTATCACTAGAATGACACAGTAACTTCTACTTATTAGGATGTTTATCCTCATGCCTGCACTTGGATTAATGAGAGTGTTAGTATTAGTCTGGGTTGAAGCATCAAAATTCTGTGGGAAATGTCAATGTTTTTAAAAACAGGCTTTGTAAGAATTAAAACAGAAATCGGTATAAAAAATATAATTCTACAAAACAGGGTTTCTCTCTTCTGGAAAAATTTCTCGGGATTCTGAGTTTTCCGTTTTAAATTCTGCTTATTACAGATATGTGATGTGTGTCTTATTTCACGGAAGCAATAATTAGAGTGCTGTCTAGATTTTTAATGAAATTATTCATAACCAGGTCTCAAAACTTTTAAATTATCCTGTTTTGCAGACAGGGAAAAATGAGCTAGAGATAAATAATTTGGTAATTAAGAGCTTAGTGATAAATTCTCAGCAAATTCTCCCTTCCTCCTCTAAAGCACCTTTTTCTCTTTTTGATTTAAATCTGTTACCTCCTTTTCCTTCTAGGCCACTTTTTTTTTTTTTTTTTTTTCCCCACCAGCTAATGGGATGATAGTGCCTCTCTCCATTAATGAATGCAACAAAAATCGCAGTGGAAATGACTGCTGCAGGTTTGACTGGCATCAGAAGCTTAAACAAAAACACGCCTGGACATTAAAACGCTCTGCTAGGACAGCCCATAGTACTGAAGCTGAGCTTAAAAAAATATCTAATCACCTTGTAAAAGGCTCCAGGTCTGTGGTATGATGCAGGTATGTAAAGGAAACTTTATCCCAAGATGTTTTATCCTTCAGCTGGGTTCCTTCGACCTCGCTCTGAATCACTGGAACTCCAGAAATTGCACGCCCAAAAGAATTTTCAAAAATTGATTGAAATGAGAAAAGGATCAAAGAATTAGCATGCCCCTCCCAAACGGCTGCTGATCAAAGAGTCACAAAGCAAACAGGACACAGTTATTATGAAAAAAGCTGTCAGGAGGGATGGTGGATTAGAGGTGTTTCGGGTGGAAGGCAGCAGTGTTAGGAGTTAATGAATTTCCCACCCCCCCTCAAAAAAAAAAAAAAACAAAACCAAAAAAAAAAAAACAGGCAAAACACACTCTCATATGGTTTTATCGATTCTTTCACCACACTAACGTCATATTAAGGACGAGCAGGTCACAGCTAAGTCAGGACAAAACGAAAATATAATTGTAGTCAATGTGGAAGAGCAGACTTTTTGCTGTTGCATTAAAGCTGAGTCTTTGATACAGAGGCAGAACGGTTTTGCTTCACTTTTCCACGCAGGCTTTATTCAGCCTCATTTCTCCAGACATGGATTTTTAAAGGGAGAGATCTTCTCGTTTGCCACATGCATAGACACTTGCTCTGGATTCAGCATATGGGAGAGCTCTGAGGTTCCTCTCCCAGCATAAGGGAGGATAAAATGAAGCAGGAGAAACAGACAAAACGGAGACGACTCTTCTGCTTTTCTTCATATCCTGCAGCCTGGGGAGGGGTACAGAGATCCTTGCTGGATGACTGATGTGGAGTCAAGTCCCATCATTAAAAAAAAGGGTTAAAGGGTGGTCGTATATCTCTATTATAATAGTAAATTAAACAGTCCTATGAAGAGTCCTGGGCACTAAATTCAATGCCATTGTGCTGTTAGAACGGCCCACACCAAAAGCTGATTCCTTCTGTGCCTTTCTCAATCATGAACCAGGAGTTAGCACATGCCAAAGGTCATCCCCAGCAAGCAATACTGATAAGAACACCTCGTTTTGGAAACTAGAAGAAATAGCGTCGTTGTGTGCCAGCTGGCATGCATCCCGGAGGATGCTCCTTAAACAATTTTAATTTTCTAAGGTGGGCTGGGACCCTGACCCCACGTGCCCTCCTTCTTCTGAGTCCGGCTGAGAACTGTCGGATCCTTCTGCTTTCCCCCTGTGCACTTCTGCCCCATAGTGTCGTGCTGCCTGTGCTCTCTCTGCTTCTTGCCTTCAGCAAAAACACTTTTTACAGAGTTTTCCGTAAGAATTTTCCTGCCCTAAACTCCACTGACTGTAAAAGGGAGCAGGAACTCCAGATGCGTTGACTTTCTTGGGGACAGAAACCTACATTTCAGGCAACCAAATGTATTAATCCGTCACGAATCACTCCTTTTGGATGGTTAGGGGCCCTCCCCTCCTCCTTGAACACACAGAAAAAAGATTTGCAAAGGCTTTCCCAGTGCAGTTCACTTTTATCAACACTGTCATTTGCTGAAGGGTTTCATAGCCAGAAGAATTGTTAATATGTAAATTATACACGTTAAATTGTACATGCGTGCATGCCATATGCCAGGAGGCATGTCATATGTGAAAGGGACTGAATACCTTGGTGTGGGTATGCGAACACGTAACATTCATATCCTGGGTGGTTATGCAATAACCTTAGCAGCAGCTGAAAGTTTTATTAGAGTACAGCCTACTTAGCAGAAAGAAAATCCAGCCTCTCCTCTTGAGCTTTTTATAGCAAAGGTGATGAGGAGCCAAATTCAAGCAGCATTAGAAGGTTCTGCTTGCACATCTCATCTCTCTCTAGGTACACTTGTCATTACGGTATCTGAGCTGAGCATCTCAAGCTGGCTTCAAAGCCCCAGCCAAGCACTAATTCAACGCTTTAATGCATTTTTGGGGTATTGCTGCAACACTTAAATGAACTTGAAATATTTTTTTTTTCTGAGATGTTGCTCAGTGCTCTGATTGGAGAAGTGTTTGCTGTCCATCGGGATATACTTACTGACTTACAGTGTGTCTGCTTGGGCTGAAAGTCATTGTGTTTTGTGTTATGTTTTAAACAGGACCACTAAAGAGCCATACATTTTCATACTGATGAAACAAAATGTCTCATTCGGATGGGTTTAGTTCTTCATTTCCATAGATTGATTTATTGTTTGCCCCATACAAGGTGAGAGAAGAACTCTCTCCCACACAGTAGGAATGAAGAACTACAAGGGAGCATAAGTCATCAAGACCAAGAACGCGGGCAGTGATGTAATAACCGATGGCTATTCTAGAAAAGGTTGCACCCTTTCAATTCCAGAAACCTCAGAACTCCATAATAGGTGTAAGAAATTTTTACGGAGGATTGAAAGTCCCAAAACTACACTGTATCTAGAAAGTCCCTGACTTTTCCCTGGAAGTCTTTTACAGCCCAGCTGGAGACCAAAGACTTTTTTGGTTTGAAAATTAAAGTATATTTAGAGCCATGATTTTTCTTCCTGCAACAAAGACTCTTTTCTGGTAAGACAATATTTGTGATTTCGAGTTGAAAATTTTCTGCTTCAATTCTCTTTGCCGAGCAATGCACAGAGGTGAAGGGAAGAAAACCAATATAGTATTTGGTTTGTGTGGCAAGATTTTAGGAGCCAGGGAAGACCTACAGGGGGGGGCTTCTTGACAAGCTGCTAGAAGCTTCTCCCATAGAGCCAGTGCCCGATGGGAGATAGACCGTCCCAGATAGACCAGACCCAGATAGGTCCGAGATAGACCCCCCCACTGGCCAAGGCTGAGCCCATCAGTGATGGTGGGAGCACCTCTATGATAACATATTTAAGAAGGAGGAAAAAATGGCTGTGCAAGAGCAGCCAGGAGACGGGAGTGAGAATAAGTGAGAGAAACAACTCTGCAGACCCCAAGGTCAGTGAGGAAGGGGGGCAGGAGGCGCTCCAGGCACAGAGCAGAGGTTCCCCTGCAGCCCGTGGGGCAGCCCGTGGTGAGGCAGCTGTGCCCTGCACCCATGGAGCTCCATGGGGGAGCAGAGACCCACCTGCAGCCCGGGGGGGACCCCACGCCGGAGCAGGGGGATGCCCGAAGGAGGCTGTGACCCCATGAGAAGCCTGCCCTGGAGTAGGGTCCTGGAAGGACACGTGGAGCCACACTGGTGGCTGGCTGTTCCTGAAGGACTGCACCCCGTGGAATGGACACGCAGGAGGGACCCACACTGGAGCAGTTCATGAAGAGCTGCAGCCCATAGGAAGGACTCACGCTGGAGAAGTTCATGGAGGACTGTCTCCCATGGGAGGGACCCCATGCTGGAGCAGGAAGAGTGTGAGGAGGAAGGAGTGGCAGAGAACGTGTGATGAACTGACCCCAACCACCATTCCCCATTTCCCTGCATCGCTTGGGGAGAGGAGGCAGAGAAATCAGGAGTGAAGTTGAGACTGGGAAGAAGTGAGGGGTAGGGGGAGGTGTTTTAAGATTTGGTTTTATTTTCTCATTACCCTATTCTGACTTTGATTGGCAATAAATTAAATTAATTTCACCAAGTTGAGTCTGTTTAGCCTGTGACGGTAATTGGTGAGTGATCTCCCTGTCCTTATCTCAATCCAAGAGCCTCTTGCTACATTTTCTGTCCCCTGTCCAGCTAAGGAGAAGGTGGAGTGATAGAGCAGCTTGGTGGGCACCTGGCACCAAGCCATGGTCAACCCACCATAAATATTTAGATGATCTGTGTGTTTGTAATAAGGAATGGGAGGCTGAAAAGGGGGGGGG
>NW_020799095.1:152312140-152316971 GCF_003259725.1 Athene cunicularia
GGGGGGGGGGGAAGAGTCTGACTCTTCAGATTCTTTCTTCACTTTCCAGAGTGCTCTAAAGCAGGAAAGATTTTTGTCCATAGATAAGAGTTTTCAACCGTGAACCCTGAACCTCACCCTATAGCTGAGGAACTTCCTTGTAGTGTCAATGGAATCAAATCAGGCTTTACGTACCCTCTGAGTCTCCTCCTTTCCTGGAGTGTGGAGTCAGTTTGTGGTAGGATGCCTTTGTTTTCATTCCTGCAGGCAACCTTCACTCTCAATACACGTCAAGAGATGAGTGTGATGCTGAGTGCAGGTCCACTGCATCTGAGTTCATAAAAGATTTTGGACCTGGAGAGATACAGTAATATCAACATATCACCTGGAGATAAAATCTGTGGTTAAAACCGGATGTGATTACCTCCGAAGGTGTTATGCATGCGTGGTCAGTTGGTTCCTGGGCTTAAACTGGTCTCTTCGTGAAGTGTTCTGCCGGAATATGCAGATGGTATAGACACTGTCACTGTCCCTCCCGTAGCTGACGCTGTATTATGCTTAATGAGATTATGTTTTATACCAAAAGCATCGCATCGTGGAACTGCCTAACGCTTTCCATGATCTATCTACAGAGAAAGCCTAAAATGAGATGCCTCAACCGCAGACATAATGCCAACTAATCCTCAGATTAGGTAGCATGGCTCACCTCCAGAAGTGTTTAGGATTACACAGAAAGTCTGTACCAGAGCAAGGAAGAGATCCCAGATTTCCTAGATCCCAAGCAAGCATCCAAAGAACTGGGCTATGCTTCCCTTAGTGAAGGCAGTTTCCTCAAAGGTGAGTAACTGGTAAAAATCCCCAGCACACCACTGAAAAGCAGGTTTAGCAAAAAAGGGGACGATGTGAAGGACAGCATTGAGCTCAGCTGCAAGAGATTGAGATGCATCCCTTTACTTCTGCCTTTCTTCCATGGAAAGCACAATTGATGGGAGCCACTGAGGCTTGGAGGCATTTCTGCAGTCTCTGTGTGATCTGAATCTCAGTTTCTGTGAATATTTGCTATTATTTCAGTAGACCACGATTTTTTTCCCGAGAAAATAAAGCACCACAGAGAAAAGCCTCCCTGTATTGCAAAGCTGATCAAATTGTACTTACGGATCCTGTTTCAGGAGGGACCTTGAGCGCACAGTACCTAGAACAAACTGACTGATACAGATTTCACCACTTTGGGTGGGGTTTTTTTTCTGCTGAGAACAGGAGATCTGTGTTTGACTCAACCCTCGTCTGGGTTTCAGGTCTAGAGAATGGCTGAAAGAGTTTTTCTGGAAGCCTAATGCCTTTCTCCGACTTCAGACTCTCTTTCTATAGCTCTAGAGATTTCTGGACTTGCCGAGTTAACTAGTGTGTGTAATTGGGAATTCTGGTAGGACGCAGCAAACCCAGTGAGAAGCAGGCAATGCTTAAAAGTTCAAAGCTTACCTTTAATTCAACCAACCTTCTTACATATTCAGGCTTGTTTCACTCAGCTGCTGAAAGGAAGGATAAGGCTCTTTATTCCAACCTCATACTTACCTAGCCCCCGGGCACCTCCAACCCCCTCCTTTTTATTATCACTCCAAAAGCATAGAGCCCACGGTTACATGAGTCACAAATTATATCTCCCGGCACTGCATAATGCTCCTTTTCACACCTACAGAGGATAAAAAAAAAAAAAAAAAAAAAAAAAAGGAAATTCAGCATTCCCCATCGATAGAAGCAGAAGGAAAAAAAAAATCAAATTAGTGATGGACATACAGGCAGACCCCTTTGAAATGGACAAAACATGGAATTTGTCTTCAGGTGAGTTTTGTCTCAAAAAGTGCTGTAGTAAGGAAACAGAGCTATTAAGTTCCTACTACCACTCTGCCCAGCTGTTCTTTGGTTGAGAACAGCAGTTAAAACTCAATCTTGCAGCAAGGAGAGGAAAGGGAGATGAAGCATGTGCAGGAGAGCTGAAGCATCCTCCCATGTAAACTGGGAATCAGTTCCCAGTGGTTGTGAAGATTAACCGGGGAGGGGAGAGACACAGCACAAAAAGTATTGGAGGCTGGGACTGAATGCAAGGCCAAAATTGACTGCTTGGATCTGGGTCTCAAACAGAAACTTAAAACATCGGTGGTAGGTCCACTACAGGGTGGGTGGGAGGAGACCTCTGGTCCAACCTCCTCAGAGCAGGGCTGACTTTAAAGGAAAATCAGGTTGTTAGAGGGCTTATCCGTCTTGATGTAGGTCAGTCATTCTGTGTGTACCAGAGATAAATGGACAATCTAAGAGGCCCACAGGAGGATGGGGACAAACACACCACCAAAATATTTCCCTTGGCACACTATCAGCTGTCATTTCATTGCTAGAGGGTTATTTTCCCCCCAGGGACCAACTGGGAAATTTTACACTCGTGATTTTGTTCTGTCTTGCTGTTTTTTTTTTAAAAAAAAAAAATGTGCAACTATAGTTTGTTGAAAAGGGAGATGTTTCCAGGAACGGATGCAAGGAAGGAAGACTTCCCTTCATCTACGCTGTTAACAGATGAACTCCTGCCTGTTGTGTTATTTGGTCATGATTAATAAAATCCCAGGAGTGATGCTTCTAGTGAAGATAAATTTCAGGTAAACAGGTAAACAAACAAATGTTAGAGGAAAAGACTGTGGGGAGGCAGAGGGATGCATCGACATCTGCCAGCTCAGAAAACAAATCTCCTGAAACAGAATGTGCTGAGGAAGCTGAATGGAAAGCCAGGCTTCTTAAAGTACAAAATGCCTCGCATTTCTACAACCTGAAATTAAGAGAGAATGCAGTAAAATGACGAGACGTGCAGTTGTTCTCTGTCCGTCTACAAACAGGTCTCTGTTGCCTTAAACATCTCCGGAGTGCTTCATGGCTTTATGTCCTTGTCTTGTTCTGCTTGTTCTCCACATCAGCCCTCTTCTTTGGCAAAAGCTGGAGACAACAACACCTGAGCTCGCTTCAGCATCAAAAATTCAGAAAATATCCTTTTTTTTCCTTCTCCTTCTCCCCTTGTGGATGAAGCTGAGGATGTCTTTCCTCCCTTTGTTCTTCTAGCGGCAAGAAAATCAATTTCAAACCCTTTTGAGCCCCGTTCTTCCCATAATACATAAACCCACTGTCTTAGGACTATGAATTGTTCTTACAATCGTTTATTTTCACGTTTCTCTTTTCTTCATAGTATTTGTAAGAGTTTAGTGTTGACTTTAAAATCAGAATAACCATATTGTCCAGTAGGCAGGACCCTAATCAGTCATGAAGTAGTTTCTCATATCACTTAAGGACCTCGGTGCTGAAGGTATTGAAGCTTTTAAACTGACATTGGCCTGAACTATGTCAAAAGGCAGAGGTAGCTACTTTAAAATAGACTGGAGAGAAGTTAACATGTTGGATAGATGTAGTCCAGTCCTAAGGTTCCTGCACTCCCAGTTCTACACCAAGACCTGCAGACCTGCAGAAAAACCAGTCAGGTGATGACAACGGTGTTGTTTTACAGGATCTTGTTTCTCTGCAGCATGACTCAGAGTACAGGGCTTAACAAGACGAGGGTTGAACTAAGAGTAGCTGTTTAGTGGGGTTAATACATCAGGGCATGTGGATGCTGAAAGACCTTGATGCAAGCTCTTGGCCTGCCTCGTGCCAGAACCAACTCTCCAAAAGGACACTACCAGAGAGACAGAAGGAAGAAAGTTTCTCGGTGTATCAACACTGGATTACATGGGGAAGGAGGGATTTGTTGTCCAAACTCTATGCTTAATCTAATAGTTTAAAACATCTGGCGCCGAAGCGAACTGGTTTATCCACACTACTCAACTCTCCTCCCTAAAGCAGGCTGCTATCCATGCTGCCCGCTGATGTGCTCCCTGGCCCCTTTTAACTCCTAAACTACGCCTAAGATTTGTTGGAGAATGCTGATACAGACCAAAACCGTAACCATTCGCACAATTTAACTGTGTAGAATACGTAACTTCAGTGCTCAAAAATATTGCCTGGCAAGGCTTAATTTGATAATACGGGTAAGAAAAGCTCTTGATTATTTTTCTCAAGTCCCTGGATACGATCCCTCTAAGGCATGGGGGTGTTTTGGTGTTGCCTGGACTGTTTAACTTCACGCTGAATTGGAATGAGCACAAGACAAACACATGGTCTTCCCCGCGATGTGAGTGGCCGACTAATCTGCTCATGAAGCCATGTTCCGTGCTTTCCCTGGTCCTCCATTATAACTATTTCCTCTATCATAACACAGTTTGAACGGGGAAACGTGAGGGATACTCTTTTGCTCTGCCTTACTGACCCCAGCAATCATACGAACAATGGAGTCTTGAATTTGGAGTCAAAGACGACCCCACTCCCTTGTCAAGGACTTTTACTGGCAAGGTGCAATGGGAAGAATTATTCTGGCCAGATATCAGAGGAAAGTCTCTGGTGCCTCAGTCTGTTAGTGGGAACTAGACTTCTCTGAGAAGAAAGGCTGGATCAGCACCTCAGATAAGAAACTCCGTCGGAGTTTGACTCTTTGCCACCCAGGTCTTCCTCTCCCAGACCAGTCTGGGATTTGTGTAGAAGTTCTTAGCTGGTGGACTTTAAGAAAAAAAAAAAAAAAAAAAAAATTAAAAACCCAAACCCAAGAAAACCATAAAGCCTGCTTCACGTCATGCAGTTACCTACTTATCAAGGTTGGGGTTTTTTAAAATTTTTCTTACTATCATCATACTCACTACATATTTATATTTCCTCTACCTTTCAGATATCTGAGTTATTTTTCATAGTAAGAACTTCAAAACAGTTAGACATTTTTAGTACCACGACT
>NW_020799095.1:152317021-152320591 GCF_003259725.1 Athene cunicularia
AAAAAAAAAAAAAAAAAAAAAAAAAAGGCGAAGCCTATAGAGCCATCAACCTTCAGATAATGTTGGAATATATTTTATTATATATAATAAATATATTTTATTATATATAATCCATATATTTTTGATTTAGCTATGTAAATTCCACTTAAATAACTTCTCATGTGCCTGTATCCTCTACTGAGCCTGGCTGTGGGTGTGCTGCCTATTCACAACCTCACCCATTTAATCTGGACCTGACACAGAAGAGTTTGGTTTTGCTCATTCACATACATTCAGCTTTTTCTTCCTAGCTTTGCATTGCAAGAACTGAGATGAAATGAAGGCTGCTTTAATCTCGAAGTTAGGAAATACTGAAGGTGTTATGAATGCTTCTGTCCTGGTGAGGGTCTCGGTTTAGGAAAAAGAGAGGCCGTGTCCTGTTGTGTCTTGACAAAGCACACTGGGGGACACAAGTTCAGCACTAACCCGTTACACAAAGTTCTGCCCATAATACTGACTCCTGCCCAGCTGCTGGTTCCTTCTTCATTTTAACTTCTCCTCCTCCCTGTGATGGTTAATGGACATTAATTCGTCCTGAATTCCCAGGGAAAAAAAAAAAAAAAGAGCCATTAGCTAAGGGAAACCCCAAATCAAGTCATTATTACTTGCAATGTGGTAGCACTGAATGCCCTTAGACAGGGTGAAGGATTCACTGTGGTCAACATCACTCAGAGGTGTCAGACAGGATTCATTTCACCTCCCAAGAGGGTACACATCTACATGTCAGTCTGTCATCTCAGACATCCTCTGTGGTCAGCAAAGGAAGAGAACCACTTTCAGGGCACATTTCACCACTGACTCTAGCCCAAGATGAGATGATGAAAGGAGCCTTGCACCTCAGCACAGTTTTATCTTCCCTTTGCAAAGTGGGGATGTAAAATTACACTGTTGATATTCTGCATCTCAGAAAAAAAAAATGTTTAAAAGAGGGACTGAAGTGCCTGAAGCCTCATCTCCCAACACACTCAGGATAAGCACCTTCTGCTTCCTTTCTGCAGGCATCAGGGCCATGGATTGGAACAAGGTAGGCTCAGCCCAGACTGAAATGTCGTGTTGATGCATCCAGAGCTCAGGAAACCTCATCTCCAGGCTATCTTAGAAAACTCCCCAACATTTGTTCATTTTCCGCCCTGCTCTGCATGTCTGTTTTTCCTGCTACTTCTCTTCTCTTAATTGCTTGATTCCTAATGATGTTGAATTTCTATCAACATCATTTTCCCTTTTGGCTTTTAAAAACAAACCGTTTAACATTTTGGGCTGATAGATTTTCAAAGGGATTGTACAGCTGTTACACCTGAGAGGTGCAAAAAGATGAAAAGAGATTGGAAAAAAAAAAAAATACACCCAACAAACCAAACCCACCCAACTCTAGTGCTACTATTACGCAAATAAATTTACTTTAGGAAGCTTTGAGGTTCTCTGTTTCTTCCTGCCATTGACTGTCCATGCAGGCCTGTCCTTGTCTTAGAGGATTTTAATTCTTAATAAAATACAGAAAGTACAATAATAATATATTAGACATCACTGTTAATTAAATAGCACAATGCAGAAATCTTCTTAAGGGATTATGTGCGATAGAACCTCAGGATTAACTGCTTATGCTCAGAGGTTCACACGACAGACCACCAAAGTAAATTAGTGGATGTGCAGGCTTCAAAATAAATTCCATTATTCAATAACCAAGTTTTTAATTTTGCAGATTAAGGAACAGGATTATCAGCCACTGATTTGTCCACCAATGGCTATAACTTTGCTCAAGAAAAAGCAGGATTAGTCACTGATTAGAAGGAATCAAAAGCTAAAAGAATCAATATGGTATTGCTCAGGCAATGTGACTCAAGTCCTGTCTTTATTACAGATTCCCATATGGGTCCTTCTGGTTTGTATTTTCTCCAGGTGGAAGGTGGGAATAATAACACATCCCATATCACTATCCCAAGAGAATGTCGTGCTTTAAGTTATTTGAGTTTTATCTTTGAATATATAGACAACATATCATGCCCTAGCATTGTGTTTAGTGCTCCGAACCTCCTCTTTTGCGTTAAAAACATAAAGAGTTCTTACAGTGCTTTGCTTTCTTATCTTCTCCACTGGGAAAAATCTTCTCCCCTGGGAAAAAGCATGTGAATTGGAGTTCTGGTTTTGTTAGGTTGTCTTTTGATATACCTATTCCTGAGCTGTGTAGGAAAATCAAAAGGAAATCAAATGTATGTGCTTCATTCTTGGAGCTGAAAGTGTTGCTTAAAGTGATTATGGGAGGGGAAAAAAAAAAAGAATAAAATATGTATAGTGTATATTTAAGGCAAGTATAGCACTTGTAGGAAGTGAAGCTGAAATTAAGGAATTGGATTTGCTATCTTACATAGAGCTTAATCTCCAAATGCAGTTCGCTGCCGGGAAGGCTCAGTCTGGGTGTTGTCTGGGTGCTTCTCCGCTCATCTTTCGTCTTCCAGAGGCCAGTGAGAAAATGTGATGACCAGATTAGCTAGAAACAAGCAATAAGAGCAAACCCTCAGGGAGAGTTATGGGAAGGAGAGACAGCGCGGTAAAGGGAGACGGCAAAATTGTAGTGGAATTAGCAAACAATAGCAACAACAGAAGGAAAAATCAATAAATACAGCATTGATTTTCTGATGGTTTTAATCAGTTGAGCCAGTCTGTATTGGTTAAGTATTTTTCTGCCTGAATAACACTGTAGCTTGAATACCTTAACATCTGAGCTGCCTTTGCGTATTATTTTATCTCCCACAAGGTTCAGCTGGAAGAGGAGACCTCAACCTTTAAAACTGAGAGATCAAATAGGGAAAAAAAAATACTGTAACAATATTCAAAGGAGAAATAATTTCCCCTGTGCACCAAACTCATCAGTTTGGGTTCAATTTATAAAATAACTTTTTCTCATGACTGACAGAAAGCTTGTGGTCATTTTTTAATATTTTTTTTTTTCTCTTCTTTCAGTGCCAAAGGAGAGCTGAAGAATGTCAGACTGAAAGAACAGATTTTTCTGAAGCTTAATGAAATCTTCCAGCAGGATTAGCAATGAATTGAAAAGGGGGCAGCTCTGAAGCAGGGGCTTGCTGGAGTGTGCTTCTAATATTCTGTGGAAAATGTATATGGATTTTCCAGTCAGCCACAGAGACTCCATAATTAACACTGACCACCCAGCAAAGCTCAAACAGAAAATTCCAAAGATGTAGCCTAATTCCTGCTTACTTATTTATAGCTATCCATAAAACCAGAATAGAATTTCACATTTTAATACAGTGAAAGCCCCCTTTATAACAGCTGTATTATTTTTAATACTTTCAAGTTACTCAGCTAGCATTTGCCTTTGGTTACAGAAGTAGCTGAAAGGCAACTGATAGCAATTTGTTTTCAAGTTTGATTGTATAAATTGTTCTAAAATTAAGCACATAGTCAAATTAAGGGTATTACAGGAAGGTATCACTGAGCATGGAAATTAATTTAACATGGCTAATTAAAGATTATTAACCTGTAAGTTTTCAAACTAATTTCTTGTTTATATACAGG
>NW_020799095.1:152320641-152333430 GCF_003259725.1 Athene cunicularia
AAAAAAAAAAAAAAAAAAAAAAAAAAAAAAAAAAAAACAAGCAGGAGAGGAAACAATGAGCTTGATTACTGTCGATTGCTGTCGTGGTTCAAAATTCACACTGGGGATTAAAGCAGAGACTGGATTTTCATTCAGGTCTTTTAAATGCTGGCAGAGCGCCTAGCCCATGCTGAAGTTAAGCTCTTCCTAGTCTTATCACCGAAGTTGTTCTTTTTTGCCTGATATATTTACAGCAAGTATAGATGGAGACTGCGTTTGGCAGGTGTGCTACCCCGCACGTTACAAAGCCTATTCATTGTTATCTTCACTTCAGTGAATATTTACACATTTCTATGCACAACAGCGTCAACAGGCAGAAACGTTGCAGTGTCCTGCGAGAAGCACTTTTCCTCTTGAAAGATAGATTTTCTTTATTCAGAGAGGGGAGTTAAACCCACAGTACGGTTCACCAAGCCGCTGTTCTCCCTGAGGGTACTGCAGAGGTTGTATTGTAAGTACAAAATAGTGATTAAACATAACAGCATTAAAATATTTAGCCAATGTCATTATAGAAACATTAACAAAAAAAAAAATCGCTGTGGCAACCCAGAGATACTCTGCACCATGGAGAGCTCGAAGAAAAAATTCAACCAGCCTTTTGTTTCCTTCCCCAAATAGATCGGAATGCAGCAAGTATCTTCACGGCATTAAGAGGGGGTTGGCTATTGGTCCTTGTTAGCCATGTCGGTGTTGAGCTTGGCACCGTGGTGCAGGGAGAATTCACCAGACACCACAGGGGTGGCTCGGAGGGCTTTGTCCGTGCCTGCAAAGCAGCAGAATTTCTTTGTTGACTTGAAGGGTCTTTACAAAAATAATGAATGGCTAGATGGATAAAGACAGTACATGTGAATAGATGTTTCCAATCTGCAGATTAATTATCTTTGGGTATAGACCGTCATTATCTTCCAATACTTTCTTTTCAGTGGGAAACTGCATCTTTTAGGCAAAATTGTTTTTGTGAACTTAATGCCTGCTTATCCCAGCAAGGAAGAGAGCTGTCGGGCTCTCCACTCCCTTGGGATGCGCTTGTGCTTGACCCAGATCTCAAATTAAACTCTCAAATCTCAACATTCTTTTGAGGGGCAAAACAAACAGACAAAATTATTTTAATAATGGCTCTGTCTATGGCTACCAGGGCTGGTTGGAGTGCTACAAAAGCCAGAACAGCTGGAAAGAAAAAAATCAATGCAGGTAAAGCAGGAAAAAACATATGAAGTTGAGGCTGGTTACATGTTGTACATAGGGACCGTGACTGAATTTTTCATTTCTAAAATAGAAGTGGGGCATGTAAGTAGAGAATTGGCCGTCATGAGGAGAAACTCAAAGGGACAATTTGTCGGCGATTACCTGAAACTGAAAATAGCAGGAGATTCCCTTGCACAGGGGTAAGACACCAGCCATCAGTTCACCAGCCAAATCTTGCCACGGGTCCTACAGCCACTGTCTCCCCGGACACCACGGCTCCCAGATACAACCCCATTTGATCCCTACCAAGAGTGGTTGCTGACAAGGACCTCAGGAAAAGTGGCTTTGTTACCGGGACATTTCTGATCCTCAACGAGTCTCTTCTTCCCACTTACGCTCTATGAGATGGAGGGCATGTTGCACCAGCAAGGTGATTCCTGAACTAGAAACCCAGTGTTGGCCAAGCAGACATGCCCACAGTGAGCTGCAGGAGTCTCTGGATAGATCTGTAAACACCAAATCATATGGTGCAACCACCAAAACTTCAACTTCCAGGCTAAATTTAAACAGTTCCGACCTGTCTTTTTTTTTTTAAATCAAAATGAGACTGAAATTAAAAATGATTAACCGCTAATATAATAACGTCAGTTTTTGACAGAATGAGTTCAGTGAGAACCTGAGTAAAACTCGAGAGAAATTTGAGGGTTTGGTCAAAAAATGGGATGGGATGACATCATGAATCAATGAAATATATCCCTCTGGGATGGAGCATGAGTCATTATTTGTAATTTGATAAGATTCAATGGCTCCAAATGGGACCGGGGTCTGATGGAGAGAATCCTAGGCCTGGCCAGTAGGCTGGATGAAAATAAATTTATATCCCACAATTCTATCAGCTGAGAAATACAGGAGAGACACTCCTTACAATGATGCACCCCAAGTGCTATGAATCGAGATCAGCAGCCCTCCAGGAATGCCCAGTTTCAGGCGCATACTGTTTGACCTGCAGGTTCCAAGCTTTTGAATAAATTCACCTGATAAAATAAATACAGCTCCTACCTCCAAGACTGAAATAGAAGCCACACAGGACATACCAAGAATGCAAGTTCTAAAACGATCACAGGCGACAAACTGCTGGCAAATGTGAAAACTGACTTCATCTTTCATTCGTACATGTTGCCTGCCTGTAAAAAATAACTTGAGGCTGAGCAGGTCATCTCTTGGCATGTAACTGAGATTCAATTCCCCGTGCGTTTTGCAACATCTACGGAAATATGGCTCTGGCAAGCTTAAACCTTTAGAGAGTCCTGGACCAGAGCCTTACAGAAGAGGAAAGGTGTCAAGGGGAAAGCAGGCAGCGATGAATCCCAGTATAAGGGACTGGTTGTGTGGTGAACGTGAGGCGGTACCCTGAACCCTTGGCATGTCTCCAATTGGCTGGTGTAATCCTGGAGATGCTGCAACGGGTCGTGTAAGGAGGTGGAGATTGGTAGGAAGCTGATGGTCTGTAAGGGGTAAACCGGGTATAATCTGCCATGATTTAAATTGGAATAAATACCTCGCAGCCTTGTTGCATTTCCTTCAGTGGTTTCAAGTGCTTCAGGGATGGTGCTGATTTACTGCATATCCTCATGCACACTGCTGGGACGTGTAAAACACTGAAGGAAGGACCTCAGAAGTCTTTGATGGGTTGAAATGTCCAAATTTCCATTAACCAGGAGAAAAATAGGAAATTAAAACCCCAGGGGTAGCTTTGCAATCTCAGTAAGTGCCAATCTCTTGTTGTTTTGCCAACTAAGGTATTAGTGATGTTAACGAAGAAATTTCAATTCCCTGAAGTGCCACTCAGCATGGGCGCAGGACGCATGGGAAAGTTTTTTACGTGGGAAAAAGGGAAATGCAGAAGGACAGAGGAGGAAAGAACACCTGTTAGAGCTGGATTTTTGTTGACAGGCCTTTATATGGGTCTCATTACTTTTTTTTTCTTTTTTTTTTTGTCCTGAAAGTTGCCTTGTCTGTCCTTGTCGTCTTAATGTTCAAGATGTTCAATATGTTCAAAATGGTCAAAAACGTCACTAATAGTAAACAAGGCACTCTGTCCTTTGCCCCGGGAGCTACATGGATTCTCAGCTGGAGATATTGCCCGTTTAAAAGCTCAAAGCTCCAGGAATCTCTGTGAGAAGAATCAAAGTAATAGAATCAGGAGATGTTGCATGTATCAATAACAGCGCTCTGGGCTGCTGGCACCTCCCAGTCGGAGAATACAACACAAAAGGATGGGAAATTATATAGCTCACAAAAAGCACCTGACTGATGGTCAAGCAGGAGTCGCTGTTGGATCAACAGGACGTTTGACATCTTGGCCACAACTCTGAAGCTGATCCAGGTCTTTCACTTCTTGCCCCCAGCTCCCTTCATCTAGCTGTTCCTTAACAGTTAATGGTTACCTCTGTATTTTTCAGTTAAGGAATATTTTCTGGCACTGAGACTACCAGACGTGGAACAAGCCACATCCATACAATTCCTCTCTTACCCTCCAAAACAAAGCGACCGCTTCCAAACTGCAACTGTGCTCAGTCCCTGACCCGGGGTGAGTTCCCGCTCATGCTCTGAAGCTGTTGAGAAGTGTGTTCGTTGGTCTGAGATGATGTTAGCAATCCAGTGGGATATTAAAAAAAAAAAAAAAAAAAAAAAAAAAAAAAAAAAAAAAATCAATTTCTAGCACCTAGCAACATTCCCTGACACTTTTTAATTTACTGCTGTAGACGAAGGCAGTGTGAAACAGGTCATGGTTTAACAGCAGTTCTGTTTATAAAGGGCAAGCAGATGATTACTGGTATGAAATGTGTTACAAACACTGAAGTGCACATCATGCATTACAAACACCTTGAGATGAGGCTTTTCAGATGGCTCTAGGAGGCTTGCCGATTTGCATATTAGTTAACAATTTATTCAACTGTCAGCAGTGACATATTAACCATTTAAAAGTGTTAAAGGAGATGGTGTAATTCCGTCTTTGCATTGCTAAACAGACTGCAAAGGCTCCAATATCCGATCTTAAGTGGCTGTAACAGCTTCATTAGAGTGGAGTTGTGCAAATCACCTGTGGGAAGGTCAAGACCCTGTCCCATCATGTTGGGTCCCCAGCTCAGGCCAGTTGATGATACTGGGCATCCTAAAAAATCTTCCATAGCTTTGTCTGAGGTACAATAAGAAACTGGTCCCACCTCGGGCAGGTTATTTGGATATTTTTCACAGGCTGTAGAAGCACTGCGGGTAGCTATTCACTCCACGAAGGCGTATGGAGCCAGATTTTGGAGGCACCCTGGTGAAAAGGAGGACAAGGCTGCCTTCACTGGCAGAAGAGATTATGCAAGGCCTTGAATTCAGTGAGGACAGATTAAGAAGCAGGGGTGGAATTTGGATGAAGTATGAGAATATTAACAAGACATTGAAATACGATGCAGCAACATGGGGACCGTGTAGGAGATACTCACGTCAGAGGTCTCCATACTACTCATCACCCAGAAAGGGAGGAGTAGAGTGAAAACAGCTCCCGAATAGCTATGGGATGAGAGAATTCCAGACTGTCTCTGCCACCAAACTCTCACAGCTGTGTCTCTCGGCCCGATGGCCAGCTGAACAGTCCCCATGTTGCCCACCCAGACTTGTCCAACGTGGCAAGGCTTGAGGCATGTCATAAGAAACCTCTGCCCTGCAGGAAGCAGGCACTGAAATGGTCCAAACTATCATCAAAGACAGGGCTAGGGATGTTGACTTTCACACGTCACCTTACGTCTCCCTGTCACAAGCAAGCAGGGATAAAATTAGAAATGGCTTGCTTTGATTCATTAGCCATGTCTGGGGATCTCTGGTGGTAGGGAACATTCTCCACTAACGAGCAAGGGGAGGGGCAGAGACATAAGCAGGGCATTTTTTATTTTTTTTTTCCACACTCTGCTGTGTTCTCCTCCGGTATTCACAAAGGTGGCACCTGAGTGCCTTGAAAGTATTAATGAATCTCCTCACGTCTCCTGGTTGTATTTACTGTGCATGACTTATTAAATACAATTCAGGCCATGGGAATCCAAGAGGAATTCAAAGACCCATTTGTACTGTGGCACAGTCACTTCTGCTCTGCTCAGTCCTCTTGGGCACAGTTGGAGACATGAGAATTACCCATTTAAGTGTAATAAAATCAAACCCATGTAAGCTATTACTCGCTATTAAAGCTTTATGCAATGTGCAGTAAGAAAGAAAGCAAGGTTCCTGTTCTTTTGCTTTCAACTTGCAAATCAAGACATGTGTATGAAGTGCTTTGGAAAGTTCCGGTGAAAATCCCAAGGAAAGTAGGTCATGAGGAGCTCTCTGAAGGATGGCAAAAGGCCTCTTATGTAAGGTGGAATTTCCCACTTGCTTCCTGGTAAACACTGAGTTATTTCCCATCTGGTTGGCATTTAGTGTGGGATGGTTTCAGTTGCGTAGCCAACCACACCTCAGTCTCTTGCTCACCCTGATGGTGAGGACATTTGCAGACAGCAGAACAGGGTGATGCGCAGAAGCTAAAGAAAGCCCATGGGAATTCGTTGTCCTCGCTCGGCTCTCGTCACAGGACGACCTGCAGCGCGAGGTCATGTGGTGCGAAACCTCTGAAACCTTCTCCCACTTACTCTTGTGGTCATGCTTCCCAGATGGGGTCTTTGTCTCTCACCCCAACTTCTCAGCTTCCTCCACCCTTGGTTTTTCCTCCCAAATAACCTTGTCTTTCATCTTGCCATGGCTTTATGATCCTGCCTTACTCCGGCTGTTCTCAGACATGACTCCACACAGCTCCCACCCTGTGAGGGAGATGCCAGCCCATCACCACCACGAGCTCAGGGATGACTGGGTCTACTTAACCAAGTCAACCCACAAATCTCACCTCCCTTCTGCATTGCAGCTGTGGGATTAGACACCAGAGCTTGGGTGTTGAAAGAACATC
Organism: Athene cunicularia; assembly: GCF_003259725.1. NCBI lineage: Eukaryota > Metazoa > Chordata > Aves > Strigiformes > Strigidae > Athene > Athene cunicularia. Next base: position 152,326,847 of record NW_020799095.1, read on the forward strand.
TGAGGAGTAAATACATCACCCTGACTCTACGTGAGCCTTGGACCCTTCCCAGACTCATGTCCTGCATCTCAAGTCGAAGAGTAGGCTGGTTGAGGAAGGGACCAGCTCTCCCGCCATTAGAAATGACCGCAGAACTGGGGCTTTATCCTACCTGGGGTGCTAAATCCTGCCTCCAAGCAAGATGAGCAATTTGAGCTTTGAAAACAAGCGATGGTTTGATTTTCCAAGGGAATTTAGAAAAATAATTCAGTTTTCAAATCTGGGGGGCTGAACCAAAAAAGCCTGATTAAAATTAAGTCTTGTCCAGGCCAGTCTGTACTATTCAAGATTGCAGAAAACTTACACCTTCTGCTCAAGTATACTCTTTAAAATGAAACAAGAATTAACTTTAAACTGGAATAAATCATTATAAACAAAACATTTACATTTTTCTGTGGGTTGTTTGGGGGTTTTTTTTGGTTTTGTTTTTTTTTTTTTTAATAAGAGTTCAACTTTCCCTGAGCGGTTAGGAAATTTTTTCACTGAGGAGAAAAGAGTTTTTCATGGTATTTCTACTGTGTGCTTAATTTTCTTCACAATGAAGGTAATTATAAATGTATGTACTGTTATAAATAAGCACGTATGAATCTGTATTTTTCTAAATCCGTGTGTATGTTCCTTACATTATATCCTAAGTAAAGCTGGAGTGGTGGCGTAATACATATAATGGGAATGAGTTAAATGTCAGCACAGTGTGGGCGAATCTGGTGTTATTCCAAACACTCTAGCAGGGTGGAAATTGCAAAAATTCCGTGATGAATAGAGGCGAATAGCTTGAAATAATGTTTTTAGGAACTTCTGTTCCTGAAGACTTGGACTTTCTAAAGTAACGGAAATTCACAGGTAATTTCCACTTCCTGTAGTCACTTCTGCCAAGGAACTGACACTTTTAGAAACGGTTTACCCATCCTCTCCTGCAGGTCTCCTGGTTGGATTCCATGTCTGCTCTTGCCAAGAAGCGTTTTTGCTAGAATATTCGTGCTGAATAAGCCTTACATTATTCCAGCTTTGTGTCAGAGTAACAGCATTGCTTTCAACAGAGTTTCAAGGACCTCAGAAGAGAGATACAGTAAAATCAAATCAATCCAGGAATGCCAACGTTAGGTCTTCAGTCTTTACAGTTTTTAGAGTTTTTTATGCTCAAATCAAAGTATCCTCATTCGTTAGACATTTTTTTCTTTTCCTCCTTCTGCAGGTGTAGGTCATGACTTTGCATTTTTCAGACCTTTCCAAGTCACAAAGACCTTTTCAAGAAGAAGGGTCTTTCTTCTTTGGTATAACTCGGATTCAGGAGATGACTGTGCGGCCACAGCTCAAAGGGTGTTTCCACCAAGAGATGTCGCTTACTCCTGCTCCTGGCAGCACAGAGATCAGTCTGTGCTGTGCCACTCAGGAGGAAGCCAGAAGAAAAGGTCAAGGAGGCTAATTTGTAATTAAAGGGATGTAATTAAAGGGATGAGTCATTCCACAAGTGAGCTGTGAACCTTAGCTCATCTCTTATCTATGCACACACACTGATGTCTGCTAGAAGCAGAGGGATGGAGACTTGCTTCATTTGAATGTTAAACATCTGTCTGGGGCTTCATCTGCTTGTTAGAAAAAAAACATTCTTTAGACTTCAGAGCCCACAAAGAAGCCTTGCAAACAGTCCCTGCAAACCAGTTCCACATCTACTCTTTCCTCCTTCTCACTATAATCACTTCTTATTGTCTCATTTTTTTCTTTACCAAAAGACAAAGACATTTTCCTGACAAGGATGCACTTAGGGACCTGCTAGGATAAGTGTGCTGGAAGATTCTCCATGCAGAAAGGAAGTTACTGTAAAGAGGAGGAAGAGCAAATCAGCAATGAGGAGTTGGGAGGAGGATCACAAACCTAGGGAGATAAGAATATGATCGAGTGCAGGGTGAGACAGAAAAGATTTAAACTCTTCAGTGTTTGGTTGAGGTCAGTGAGAAAGAAAAGACGAGGTCATTCAGCAGGGACAAGAAGAAATCTTCTCGGATCAGCTGCTGCCTTCTCTCCTCTCAGAGATGACTAAGCAGAACTGAGTTTGGTTGAAGGAATAAAAGATTTTTTTTGCTAAAAAGATGCTTTTCTTGCCTCTTGAATAACCTGAGAATACCAAAGGCAGCCAAGATTTCTGCAGGACACTGGCTGATTTGGCGCAGGGTCCAGGGGAAACCAGTGCCCGTCTACGGCAAATGACGGAGTCCTGGTGGGAGTCTTGCCTCAGCCGGAGGGAAGAGCTTTAAGAGCAAGTGGACCTCCTCGCATCTTAAATCTGCTTTCATCTCTGGTTTTAAGCAGTGATGTCAGACCACTAAATGAAGTGATTTGGGGGCAGGTAAATGTTCTGTTTTGTCACTCAAAGCTGTATGGAGAAATAGAAATAGCAACCCTGTAAACCTTTGATAGAAAATCCACAAAGAAGGCTTTTGTCAGAGCCCACTGTGTAAGGACAAGCATATTTTAGACGTAGGACAACAGAAAGCTTGCCGTAGGTCTGTGGAGCATGACCGGTCCTGCTAGACATCTGGTTATTTGAAGTTTCATAGCCTTTCTGTATTCATCACCTGGATCCTGAGAGCCTGAGAAGGAATTCCTTTCCTTCCAGGAGTGGCTGCCCCGGGTGCCTGACTGGACACAATATGGACAATGTGATGTCTGCTCACAAGACGCCTTTGCAATCACTGCTACTGAACACATCAGGAGGAGACTATCCGATGTTGATGCCAGGGAGAAGAATGAATCCTGTAATAGAGATGATGGCTTTCCTCTCTCAGTCTAATGTCATGCTCAACAGGGAAGTGATCTTACCCCTGTACTCGGCACTGGTAAGGCCTCGCCCCAAATACTGTGTTCAGTTCTGGGCCCCTCACCCCAAAAAGGCCATTGAATGACTCGAGCGTGGCCAGAGAAGGGCAACGGAGCTGGGGCAGGGTCTGGAGCACAGGTCTGCTGGGGAGCGGCTGGGGGAACTGGGGGGGTTCAGTCTGGAGAAGAGGAGGCTGAGGGGAGACCTCCTGGCCCTCGGCAACTCCCTGCCAGGAGGGGGCAGAGAGGGGGGATGAGTCTCTGGAGCCAAGGAGCCAGCGCCAGGCCCCGAGGGAATGGCCTCAAGCTGCCCAGGGCAGGGTCAGGCTGGCTCTGAGGAAGGATTTCTGTGCAGAAGGGGCTGTTGGGCGTTGGAATGGGCTGCCCAGGGCAGGGGGGAGTCCCCGGGATCCCTGGAGGGGTTGAAGAGTCGGGCTGAGCCAGCGCTGAGGGATCTGGGGGAGTTGGGAACGGTCAGTGATGGGTTAACAGTTGGACTGAATGATCTTCAAGGTCCTTTCCAACCAAGACGGTTCTGTGATTCTGAGATTGAAATTTGTCTCTGGGCAATGTACTGTCTAAAAGGATTGTCAGGATGGCCAGGAAGATGCTCAAGGCAGAGCTGGTGTCCCAAGCTCTGTGCAGCCTTGCTGGATGCTGTGGGAGATTTGGGTGGACCTCTGGATCTGATAGGGTTTAGGTGGGAATAGGTGATTTCTTTCTTCATTGCACTACATCTCAGAGGCTACTTTTAAACCATTTTAAGCAATCTCATGATGAACATTGATTTTGATCACAGCCTCAGAGTTAGGCATTACTGGTTTTATGAACATTAACATGTCTAAATTTGGGCTTATTTTACACAACGAAACCCCAGGCTCTTCAGACCTTCCAATTAATGGGAGGTAAATAAATAAATTTTCTATAGGTTCTGACTGATCTTTTAACTCAGGGACGTAAGGAATATCTGCCAGCAAAATGCATGCAATCTTTTCAATCAACCTTGGGCCCCCATATCTTCTCCAGGTGAAAAGCAGACATGAGGAATCCTGGTTGCAGAGACATTCACAAACATTTATTCTCCAATGGGAGCGTTGCAGAGTGTATTGTTTGCGTTTTGTTGCTTCTGCATATTTTGGCAAATTTGAGGTGGGTCGCAAATAGTTTCTGCCAATGAGTTGGGTCTTGAAAGCCAGAGCCTGTTGACAGTTAAGAGAAATTAAAAGGGAAAGGAGCAGCAAACCCATCCATGTAAACGCCAGTTTCAGTGGGGAAATATTAAGGCCTTTGTACAGAAAACTTCATTCCCATGAAGAACTCCTTGCACACCAGCAGAGATAGCAGAGACATGGAGGGTTAAGTTACCAGGCTGATGGTAGAAATCCTTCCATCTTTAGAAATCTCCTCCTCTTCACTGCTTTCCAGACATAGAAAGTGCCCATTTAAATAGAGAAACGTGAACTTTATAGCAAAACACAAGATAAAACTGCCATATGCTTTGCCAGCAGTAACAACTAAATCCATGGATGTAACCAAGAGCCATGGCTGAGAATAGCAAAAAACTGAAACTGGTGAGGAGTAGGGTGTCCTCTTCAGTCTGAGATAGAGCTAATTTTTCTTCTTAGTAGCTAGAATAATGTTGTGCTTTGGATTAGGTATGGGATTTGGTGTGAGAAGTTGATAATACACTGATGTTTTCAGCTGTTGCTAAGAAATCAGGAGCTTTTCAACTTCCCGTGTCCTGCCAGTGTGCACACGCACAAGAAACTGTGAGAGAGCACAGCCAGGGCAGCAGGCCCAAACTGGCCAATGAAATATTCCACACCATACAACATCGTGCTCAACATATAGAGGAGGGTTGGCCAGGAAGCTGCGTCTCCTCTTCCAGGATTGTGGTTTTGGGATATTTTCCTCTCCGAGATTGCTATCAAGGAACGATCTGTGCATCAGTCAGCAGGCGGTGAGCAACGTGTTGTGCATCACTCATTTGTATATTTTATTATTATTATTAAATTTTATTTCAGTTATTAAATTGTTTTTATCCCAACCTACAAATCTCCCTACCTTTACCCCCCCCCAATTATCTCCCCTATTCCCCAAGCAGGGGAGCGCGAGCAGGCAGCTTCATGGTATTTAGCTGCTGGATGGGTTTAAACCCTGACTCAGGATTAGACAGATTTCCTAAGAAAAGCTAAACCCTCAAACACCCCCTACTTCCCATCCCTGCAGGTGGTTGCCTTAATGAGCACTGTTTCCTGGGTAGGGCAGAAAGAGATGAAGGGAAAATGTCTAACCCAGCAGCCAGCTGAAGGAGGAAAAGCACAGAGCCAGTGTTGTAATTGCACTCAGTTATTTAGCTATAGATGACTCCACACCGGCTCTTAGGAATAATGCTCTGGGCTGGTTTCTCAGAGTCCCACTGTGCTCAGCACAGAGGTCTTCAGCTCCCCTCAGAGACAGAAAGATCTGGAGATGTGACGCTGTTCTTTGTCAAAACATTGATACATGGGAAGTGTAAGAACAAAAACAGAATAAAAGAGAATTTTTCTTACAGTGGAGCATCTGTTCCACTTTGTTCTGCACAAGCATAAGGTGGAGGAGAATAAAGACTCCCAAACACTGGGTACGCTTGAATTTATGAATGCTTTCCAACAACTTAATTCAGGACATCATTCAAACAAAGAAGCATCTTTCACTTAAATGTGTACATCCAGGAGGAATGAAGTGAAATGAAAAGTGCCTACTGGTTTTGAGTGTCTTCGTTGACAATTGCCGTGTTTGAGGTGCTTCACTGAGGTTACGTTCTCAGCAGGAGTGAGCTCAAGGGTCTTCAAGTATCACAAGTCACTAGTCTCTCTGAAATAGGTGGAGAATTCCGAGATCACGAGAGCCGGCTTCGCAGAGGTAGGAACCAGAGGTAGGGAGAGCGTTACTATCGTAAATCAGCAACGGCACTTCACCAATCCAAAGTTAATAATAAATGTCCCTATAAAATGCTGTTCGGCTCATGATATTAGGCAGCTCCTTAACATTTCTTGTGCTGAGGTGTTTTCAGGGGGTAAATGACTCCTGCCCACCGCAGCTGAGGCAAAGACTTTGGGTGACTGTTCGTACCTCAAATATTTAGAAAGGATTTCCCATGTTTCCACATGCCTCATGGAAGTAATATTCTGCCTGGAAAGGTTATGCCAGCGCACACATCTCCACGGCAGGAGCACGGTGGATAAAGGCAAGTGAGCAGGAGATCGCAGAAGGGACAAGAGAGCAGTCGTTGGTACCTGCTCACTAGCCCGAGGCACCACGACATATTCCTCACCTAAATGACAAAGGTGACAAGCAACACTTCTTTTCCCGCTTTTCAACAAGGATTTTCCTTCATTTCCCTCAACTCGCTTCCTGCCTTTTGCACTGGGGGACATCTCCTGGAGATGGAGACTGACCTAGGACGCAGCTGCATGGAGTCTGGGTGAGGACGTGTGTTCCCAAGGGAAGCCAAACAGAGCTGCCGCTCCTGCAAGGGTCTACACATCGCCACGTGACCGTGATGTTTAATTGTGGGAAAGAAGTGTGGCGTGGTTATATGGAAGAGGGATAAAAGAAATGAGAAAAACAAAAACAAAACCAAAAAACACATCTAGGCACAAAATAAATTGCCAGCAGACAATATATGAAACAATATATGAAAGGCAAGATATATAACCCTCTAAAGGAAATCTAAGCTGAATATT
>NW_020799095.1:152333480-152335369 GCF_003259725.1 Athene cunicularia
CTGAGGAAGGATTTCTGTGCAGAAGGGGCTGTTGGGCGTTGGAATGGGCTGCCCAGGGCAGGGGGGAGTCCCCGGGATCCCTGGGGGGGTTGAAGAGTCGGGCTGAGCCAGCGCTGAGGGATCTGGGGGAGTTGGGAACGGTCAGTGATGGGTTAACAGTTGGACTGGATGATCTTCAAGGTCCTTTCCAACCAAGACGGTTCTGTGATTCTGAGATTGAAATTTGTCTCTGGGCAATGTACTGTCTAAAAGGATTGTCAGGATGGCCAGGAAGATGCTCAAGGCAGAGCTGGTGTCCCAAGCTCTGTGCAGCCTTGCTGGATGCTGTGGGAGATTTGGGTGGACCTCTGGATCTGATAGGGTTTAGGTGGGAATAGGTGATTTCTTTCTTCATTGCACTACATCTCAGAGGCTACTTTTAAACCATTTTAAGCAATCTCATGATGAACATTGATTTTGATCACAGCCTCAGAGTTAGGCATTACTGGTTTTATGAACATTAACATGTCTAAATTTGGGCTTATTTTACACAACGAAACCCCAGGCTCTTCAGACCTTCCAATTAATGGGAGGTAAATAAATAAATTTTCTATAGGTTCTGACTGATCTTTTAACTCAGGGACGTAAGGAATATCTGCCAGCAAAATGCATGCAATCTTTTCAATCAACCTTGGGCCCCCATATCTTCTCCAGGTGAAAAGCAGACATGAGGAATCCTGGTTGCAGAGACATTCACAAACATTTATTCTCCAATGGGAGCGTTGCAGAGTGTATTGTTTGCGTTTTGTTGCTTCTGCATATTTTGGCAAATTTGAGGTGGGTCGCAAATAGTTTCTGCCAATGAGTTGGGTCTTGAAAGCCAGAGCCTGTTGACAGTTAAGAGAAATTAAAAGGGAAAGGAGCAGCAAACCCATCCATGTAAACGCCAGTTTCAGTGGGGAAATATTAAGGCCTTTGTACAGAAAACTTCATTCCCATGAAGAACTCCTTGCACACCAGCAGAGATAGCAGAGACATGGAGGGTTAAGTTACCAGGCTGATGGTAGAAATCCTTCCATCTTTAGAAATCTCCTCCTCTTCACTGCTTTCCAGACATAGAAAGTGCCCATTTAAATAGAGAAACGTGAACTTTATAGCAAAACACAAGATAAAACTGCCATATGCTTTGCCAGCAGTAACAACTAAATCCATGGATGTAACCAAGAGCCATGGCTGAGAATAGCAAAAAACTGAAACTGGTGAGGAGTAGGGTGTCCTCTTCAGTCTGAGATAGAGCTAATTTTTCTTCTTAGTAGCTAGAATAATGTTGTGCTTTGGATTAGGTATGGGATTTGGTGTGAGAAGTTGATAATACACTGATGTTTTCAGCTGTTGCTAAGAAATCAGGAGCTTTTCAACTTCCCGTGTCCTGCCAGTGTGCACACGCACAAGAAACTGTGAGAGAGCACAGCCAGGGCAGCAGGCCCAAACTGGCCAATGAAATATTCCACACCATACAACATCGTGCTCAACATATAGAGGAGGGTTGGCCAGGAAGCTGCGTCTCCTCTTCCAGGATTGTGGTTTTGGGATATTTTCCTCTCCGAGATTGCTATCAAGGAACGATCTGTGCATCAGTCAGCAGGCGGTGAGCAACGTGTTGTGCATCACTCATTTGTATATTTTATTATTATTATTAAATTTTATTTCAGTTATTAAATTGTTTTTATCCCAACCTACAAATCTCCCTACCTTTACCCCCCCCCAATTATCTCCCCTATTCCCCAAGCAGGGGAGCGCGAGCAGGCAGCTTCATGGTATTTAGCTGCTGGATGGGTTTAAACCCTGACTCAGGATTAGACAGATTTCCTAAGAAAAGCTAAACCCTCAAACACCCCCTACTTCCCATC